>NC_057745.1:3051428-3097801 GCF_004010195.1 Chiloscyllium plagiosum | reverse complement strand
CCCCCCTCCTTTTTTACCACCCTCCCTAATCTTACTGAAACATGTGTAACCAGGAACCTCCAACAACCATTCCTGTCCCTCTTCTATTCACGTTTCCGTGATGGCCACAACATCATAGTCCCAGGTACCGATCCACGCCTTAAGTTCACCCACCTTATTTCTGATACTCCTTGCATTGAAAACAATCTGGAACAACTTGGAAGCAGAACAGATCTTGCTCAACAGGAACAGCTACAGAAACATTGACTTGAGCTCAGTGCAGTTTTGGAGAAAATGACAGACCTACAACATTAGTGGAGATGGCACATGCACATAAGAAGAACATGCAAATCACAAGACGGTCCTTTCCGTAAAAAAAACAGCAATGATGCTCTAGTGAATGATTTCAAGCAGGACATAGTTGAAGCCAAATAATCACTAAACCAGCAAGTGGAAGATACTCAGGTTTTGATGAAAGCCAAAAGATAAATAATGCTTGAAGGGGCTGAACTGTTATCAAGGTTATGAAACAGAAAAATACACTGCAAAGCTCTGAAGGAACAAGATAGAAAATCCAAGATTTGAGCCACTTGAAACAGTCTGAAGGATGAAATCAATCAGTGGCTAATCTGGAGTACAACTTCGCTGTGGTGAATTAGGAGAAGCAAATTCGGGAAAAGTAACTGCAGTCCATGAAAGAAAAGACAAGTGAAACAGAAACCAAAAGCAACTGTGGCAATCAAAGGCACTTCCAGACCACCATCACTGTTGTGAGATTTAGGTGCATCAGGAAATTACCCAAACATTATATAGACTCATAGACTCATTTATCATTCTAAATAGTGACATTTTTTGAGGAAAGGAGAAGGGTCTGTTTCCATGCGGTACATCTCTATGACTCTAATATTGCATGTGAGGTTGCCTTTTAGAGAATTCACCTTTAAGGATTCCATGTGTACATAATGTTGCAACTCTGCCAAACAGTTTGCTCTAGGTTTGCAACTTACACACACAGAAAGCAGTTACTTCGCTGTTTCATAATTTATAATGTGTTTTACTGTTGTAATAAACTAACCCATAGAGTTAGCCGGTCTCTCATGAGTCATTGATCATTAGGCCATAATCCATAACATAATGATAAGTGTTAAATATGGAGGAGATAAAAAAAGCTTAAGGGGAGGTGTTGTAAAAGGTGGTGGATCTGAAAGAGTTTTCATCTTGAAGTTGCAATATCTCCACCAATCTAACAATGCAATGGTGCCTGAGCCAATCAGAAAGCAGATTACATGATACAAGCTTAGAGCAACAAAGATCTAAATTTTAAAAAATGAAAGTAGGCAATAATTATCAAACCAAAAGGCGTATTAATAACATTATAATGTGGATAGATTGTTAACAAAAGTCTGTGATGATGTGGTCACTTTAAGAGGTTATTTTATCCTGGTTTTCTTTTGAAGAGAGGTTGTATGGCAGAGGCACTAAACTGTCTCAAAGAAAGTCAACAACTTGTGAGGCCTTGGGGCTTTCTTCAAGTTGGAACAATGGAAGCAGCCCAGGTTTGGTCAGCTCTCATGGACCAAGCTTTCTCATTTCTTTTTCAGGTTTTAGGCTTAGTTTTTTTAGATTAGATTCCCTACAGTGTGAAAACACACCCTTCAGCTCAACCAGTCCACACCGACCCTCCGAAGAGTAACCCACCCAGACCCATTTCCCTCTGACTAATGCACCTAATGCTGTGGGCAATTTAGCATGGCCAATTCACCTGCCCTGGACATCTTTGGACTGTGGGAGGAAACCCACGCAGACACAGGGAGAATGTGCAAACTCCAAACAGACAGTCGCCTGATGCTAGGATCGAACCTGGGACCCTGGTGCTGTGAGGCAGCAGTGTTAACCACTGAGCCACCATGCTGCTTTTAAGCAGAAGCCTTTGGGGATGTCTCCTGACTGCTACTCTCTCTGCATTCTCTCTTGATGATGTTTCCTTCTGGATTGGAGAACTGCATGTGAGAAACTGTGTCTGAATTTGCCTTTTGGCCAAGGGGTGTGTTTATGGGATGTTACTGTACTGGAACAGTTAATTAGTAATTGGTACTGTATCTATTATTCAGCTAAGTTTTCCAATAGTTAAGTTATTCTAAATTCCCCTTTCTTTTGTTTATATTTTAACTACAGTGTTTAAATAAATTGTGTTTTGCTTAACATTGACCAGTTTAACCAATCACATCACATCTGGAACAAGGTGCTTCACATCTACCTTTAAAATCAGAAAACCTTAGGATCTCGGTGACCTTCTGAAAGATTTTTAGGTGTTCTGGTCTAGTTATCAACAAGTCTGATACAGCATTGAAAATTAGAACAATAGGAAAATTGGAACTGACTTAATCACCCAGCCTAGGGAGGGGCGACTGAGCTTCTCAATCAGAAAAGATTCCTCCTAACCTACACACAATTGGCTAATTGGGAGTAACTCAGAGGTCATTGAGCAGCTGTGTGCAGTCAAAAAGGAAGGAAAGCAAGCAGTGCACAGATTTAATCTCATAAAATAATGACTGAGAATTGCTCATGACCTCACAAAGATCACCTAATGATTATCTCCTTGCCATTTCTGCAGAGGTCAGCAGGGAATCTGTAAGGGACCTATGGTTAAGACCACACTGTGTTCAGTAGTAGTGGATTAAGTCTGCACTGTAAAACCCGACACAGCCTTCTTGCCGAGTGAAACAGTGAAAATCAATACCCAGAGCTCGCTGGCTAGCCTCAACAAATCTTTCTTGAGGGAAAAGGAAGAAAATGGTGTACTTATATAGCACCCTTCACAACCTTAGTACTTCTCAAAGCTCTTTACAGTGAATGAAGTATTCTTTGAAATGTAGACACTGTTGTAGGTGGCAGCCAGTTTGTGCACAGCAAGCTCCCACAGACAGCACTGTCCTCTATTTTAGTTTTGGCAGTTGAGGGGTAGTTCTTGGGCAGCACAGAGAACCCTGTGCAGTGTGTGTATGTGTTTCCACGTCATACTGCCTCGTGAGTGCTTCCTCTGTTTAGAGATTTTAAAGTAAGTTTTAAACTCAGGGACATTGGGAGAGAGGTGTGATCTACACTGGTGTTAGTCCCATGCAGAGCTAATATTTATTCAATTCACTGGGGCATTGCTGGATGGATCAGCGTTTATTGCCTGCCCCTAATTGCCCTTGAAATTGTGGTAGTGAGCAGTGCTCAGGACTAGGGGGGATAGAGATAGCTCAGGGCTCAACATGGAGCTCGGATTGGTACATGGTCATTGCCCCCAAGGGCAGTGGTTATGGTGTCTCAGACCAGGAGTGGAATCGGGGCCCAGGATTCCTGTCTCTGTCCCTCGTTGTGAGTCCTAGTGGTCCAGGTACAAGCTCACTGCTTCGGATGTGCTATCAGGGTCTCAGCTGCCATCCTGTAGGCTGACAGAAGGGGTGCAACTCATGGAGATGAAAGCTCCTTCATTACTGCTCAGTGAATGTGAATCCCCTTCTGTACTTAGTGGGTATGGAGTACACTCTCTCTTAGTGGGTATGGAGTACACTCTCTCTTAGTGGGTATGGAGTACACTCTCTCTCTCATTAAGGAGGTATCTCCTATCAAGAAAAAATAATGTGCAGCTATAAAGCACCTTTCACAACTTCAGGAAGTCCCAAAGAGATTTATAGCCGACGAAGTACGTTTGTTTTGAAGTGTAATTAATGTGGCGATGTAGCATTATCAGTATTCAGTCACGTAGAGATCAGTATTCCCACGCCTGATGCCTATCACGGGAATTTAGTTGGAATGTGTCTTGGGAAGAGGGATTTGATTTTACATCACGGTAGCTAGCACAGTGTTCACCGCCACAACCCAACAACATGTCGCTTTGGAGATTGATCAGGCGATTGTCACTGTCCTTCACCTCTGCCTATGTAAACCTTGCTGTTCTCTGAACCGTCCCACGGGGGGAGGGGGGTGAGATCAACCCGTCAGAACGAATGATGAAGTAAGTGAGCTGGGGGTGTCAGAGAAAGGAGGCTGATGCTATCCACACTTTGGAACAAAATAACTTCTACAGTAAATGAAACAATAACTGTAACTTTAAAAAAAATATCCCATCTCTTCAAACTCAGCTCCATGCACTTTGATACAGATAAATGGTCTATGTGCGTGTGTGATTGCAAATGACAAGGTCAAACCACTGCTCCAACTGCTTTAACATTTAAGAGATTAACCACCGATCTCACTCAGCCCGAAAAAGCAATGTCTTGCCAAAAGTCAAATGAAATGTGTCCCCGGTTGACTGTTTAGTTGCTTTAAAATCCAATGCAAGTGCAGCTTTTTTTTTGTTCGTTTGTTAATTACAGTGTAACTAAACCTCATAAGAACCACCCACTACTCCATCGTAAAAAAAACGGTACATTTCCTTTCTTGATCCTTTGCCAAGGTTACTTACACAAGGAGCAGTTTATTCTGCTTTCAGACGCTGTGCCAGAAAAGAATTGGCTAGTTGAACTGTTTGGATATAGTTGCACAAGTCACTGATTTATCTTGTTGTTAAAATAAGGAATCATCATTTCACACCGCCCACAACTCCCTCACCCACTCCTTTCCAAGTCTTGAGAGGTTGTTCAGAGATAATGACATAATCCGATCAGGAATGTGGAAAGGGTGGTGATTTACGGCTGCGTTTATGGGATTATAACTTGGTTGATTTTCAAAGAGCAGGTGTTGCTACAAAGAACTGGTAATCTTTAGATATTGCAGTGGATAATTATTTCTTTCTTCTGGTCAAACAAATAGAGAGTGTTGAGAGCTTGGATGTTGAGAGTGAGAAACAGCACCTTGTTCAAAAAGACTCAAGGTAAATCTCCTCAGTAACCAGCTCATGTTGTAAAGTTCTCATCCCTGTCTTCAGACTCTTTGAGGGGGCACACTTGTCCCTATTTCTGTAGCTTCCTCCGCCCTTACAATCTCCTCACATCGGGACACTCCTCCAGTTAATGGATACCTGAGTCTCTCATTTTCTTGGTGGATTGTTGGTGCCTATGTCTCTAGCTGCCTTAAGGTCTGACCTCTGAGAATTCCCTCTCAAAAACATTCCATTCTGCGTCTCCTTTAAGGTACTACATAAAACCTAAAGTTCTTGCTTCTATCTCCTGATGTGACCCAATGTCAATTTTGTATTTGATAATGTTCCTGGCACATACAATGCCTTCAAGCAGTAAATGTAAATGCAAGCTGTTGTTAATGTCAGCAATGATTGCAGGGCAAGCTGAATGATTGTGTCATGCTCAAAGGGAAACTGACCTTGGCAAATGGCTGAGACAGTCAATGTTAAAGTTTGTCAACTCAGATGATAGCTGTTGTTTGCAAAACAAGTCATATTTTATGCTCGCTGTTTACCACTTTTGGATCCCTCATGTGACCATTTTTGGCGCCATTTTAGCTCAGTTGGGTTTTGTTTTCCCGTTGTTCACCTTTGGCTGCAATGAGCTGAGAACGGAATGAGATCCTGGTAAATGGGAGACTTGGCACATAGGATACAAGCTCAGTGTGCATGGCTTCATCTCTGGGCTAAGAGACAGTTCTGCTTTTGAGGTCATGTCTTAATGTCCTTGTATTATTTTTTCAATTCCAATATTGATTGGTCGGCTGGGCACAATATTTGTTACAGGAAATGCTCCCTGCTCATTGAAACATACAAGATTTTGACAGACTAAAACACCTTGACAGAGAATGTTTCCCCTCATGGGAGGGTCTAGGACTAGAGGACATCATCTCAGAATTAGAGGCACCTATTCAAGGCTGAGATGAAGGGGGCTTTCTTCTCTCATAGGGTTGTGGGTTTTTGGAATTGCTTGCCGTTGAGAGCTGTGGGGGCAGAGTCCTTATGTTTATTTAAGGCTGAGATAGATTCTTGATGAGTTGGTGTGAGGAATGTCATATCAACCATGATCCTATTGAACACAGGAGCAGTCTTGAGGGGCCGAATGGCCTATGCCTGCTCCTGCTTCATATAGTCTTATGGGAAATCAGGATTAATGGGGACGAGGCAGGGCATTTGACTCAATGTAGCCCATTCGTGGGATAAATTCTACATTACAGCATTTCAAATAATTTCAAGGGATTTGCCCCCAGTATCCTCCCTTTGGCAATCATCTTCAATTTCTTGACATGGATCCTAAGTTAACTTCTGTGTTTCCTGTTTATTTCCTGGTTTGATTGGAGTGGTGCTTTTTGGCTATCTTTGCCTAACGTCCCCAAACTCCACACACATTCTCAGTCCAAATCTGAGAGAGCAAGTTGCAGCCTGTCCTAATTCAGGGAGGAAGGAGACTGTTTACTGTGGAGCCTGAAAGTGTTTACTGATCTGATAAAGGTCGGAGTCAGTTACCTAAGGTTGCTCTGCACAATCGAGTCAACATGACATGCAAACAACATTCTACTGTTGACTGGCCTGCCCAAGTTTTGTACCACAGTACAGTAGAGAAGAACGCCAACTGCTGCTAGTACGACTTACATGTGAATGTTTAAAGCCTCCATCTATTGTTTCTTTGTCAAGCAGTTTAACAGACCCATGGAAATGATTGAAGTTATCCCTTCACATACAAACCAGAAGCTGTGAGAAAGTCACTTGAATGCGTTAACTGTTGGTACACTCCAGAGGAAGACTCTTCCCTCTTCTTCTTTTTAAAGCCCTATTTGCAGCTGACATTTTTGATTAAAGATTGGATCGCCTTTTCCTAATAGCTCTGTCTGCCGCTTAATGACAAATATACGCTCCCACGAAGCAACCCAGTCCTTTTATATGGCAGCAATTCCTTTCTCTCTGTAGTTGTCTAAAATTGAGCACTATTAATAAGGACCTGGCTGAGACAGTTTCAGTCTGTGAGCTCAGAGAGAGGGGGGGAACATCACAGCGAAGAGACTGACATAGATACTGTGAAAATGGCTGTTACACAAAGTTTTCATCCTTTCACTTTCAAAATAAACAATGCAGCGAGATTGCCATTGAGTTGGCAATCCTGATGTCAGTTGAAATGTTGTCCCAGTGGGGAAGGTGACAGTTTCTTGCCTCTGACAGATTTTATTATTTGCAGGAAATACAATTTCTTTTTTATTCATTTGTGAGATGTGGGCATCACTGGCAAAACCAATGTTTCATGCCTAAAGTGCAATTAAGAATCAAAGACATTGTTGTGGGTCTGGAGTCACATGTAGGCCTGTCCAGGTAAGGATGGCCGATTTCCTTCTCTACAGGACATAGTGGACCAGACCCGCTCTGATTTCCATGTCAAACTTCCCTGATAAGTTTTTTTCAGTGAGTTTTGTAAGATAGGAAGCTGAATATTAATTTTTTATTCAGTCATGGGATATGGGTGTTGCTGGCTGGCCTGGCATTTATTACATGTCCCTAGTCACTCACTCTTAATGAAGCCAGTTGGACCATGCACGAGGTGTTGAACAAATATGAATCCCCCTTAATGGCAGCTTACTGCTGCCTAGTGAGAAACCCAGCAAATCCTTTGTCAAAATCATAAAGGAGGGAGCAAGCTGCTTCTGAGTCGAGGCCAGCTTCACGCATTCTGTCAGAGGTCACATTGCTCAGGCCCCTCCAGGATTCTGTCACATGTCACCATGCAGTTAACTTCTCAGTCTGGATTAATTTCACCACCTTCCTGTGAACTTGTGTTTCTAGATTGCTAACCTGGATTAAGTGACATTACCAATAAACCAGCACATTCCCTAACTGTAGACCTTTCTGTACCTGGTATATGTGCATGCACATTAACAACAACTACACTTTGGTACATCTTTTCATTGAGCAACAATGGGCTTCTTATGGATTACAGAATCATAGAATTATCGCAGCATGGACAGACAGACATTCAGTCTGTCATGCTTGCACCGACCTTATTGTCCAGATCCAACCTCCTATTTTTTCCCATAGCCCTGTACAACATTCTTACAAAAACTATCTGATGCCTTCAATTGAACCTAGCCAGAAGTCACACAGCACCAGGTTATAATCCAACAGATGTAGTTCAAATCGCATGCTTTCGGAGCACTGCTCACTGCTATAACCTGATGTTGTGTGGCTACTGACTTTGTCCAATTCTGACACTCCCATATTAATTGAAACTTTTGGCTCCAGCACATTTCCAGACAGTATGTTCCAGACCTTAACAACTCGCCATGTGAAATAAGTCTTTTGCTCACCTATTCCTTGTGCCATTTGCACATCGCTTTAAATCCATGCATCTCCAAATCACTCTCACTCCTGTGCCTTTCATGAGCCAAAAGCAGCTTTACCCTTTCTATGCTGTCCAGCTCCTTCATGATTTTTAAAACCTCAATCAGATCTCCTCACAGCCTCCTTCTCCCAAGGCTGGACAATCCCAGTGTCTTTAATCTATCACCTGTGAGTGAACATCAAAGCAGGACTTTTCCAGGAATCTAAGCAACAAAGACTAACCGCTGGGCAGGAGTTGCCTCTTCCAATCCAGGTGCCTCATCCTATTTATGCTGCGTACTGCCATTGCAGATTGAGTGAAACAGCCATGAGAGGTTATGTAAAGGTGGCCTTGTCTGTAAAAGGTGCTTGTTCAGGGACTTTGTTGACTGTTAACATCAGTTAGTACTTTTTTCCCCCAATAGCCTTGTTTGTTCAGTATTAGGTCTATTTGTCAAAACACCCAAAAGAATTCAATAGTGCAGTAGGCTTTCTAAACAGCGGGGAACATGTTCTGATCAATAGTGTACCTATCACCCTGCTGATAAGTGCAGTGGATTCTGCCAAATCCAATATTTATCCAAGCTGCTATTGGACACTCCTTGTTTGAAACAGTAAAATGCGTCGCTTGTAGACACAAGGGTATAAAGGCTGTCCAAATTTAATACTTTACTTCGAACAAACAAGAAAAATAGACATTTTAACTGATGAAATGTGTAATCACAAACAATGAACTTGTTGGTGTAACTTTATTGGAGGTCATTTAATAGAGAGAATGAGGCAGCTTCTGTTAATGAATGTGGGTCACTATAGAGATTATAAACACGCTGCATACAGTGGAAACCAGGAGGCAGATTCCGTCCTTTGAGCCTCTGTCCCTGAACACACAGTTTGCTGACGTAATTGTTACAACCTGACGTAATGGGTGTTTTTTGAAGGGGTAGGGGAGGGGGGAGCATGCATTAGCGTAGGTACTAACTCACCCTCTCACCATGACCTCTCTGCCAATGTCAAGTCAGTTTCAGGTATTTGAGGTTCGAGTAGATTACCATCATCCAACCCTGGCTGCACTTGTATCTGAGATCCTCAGCCCATGACCTTCAGTCTCTACTGTCCTGCCCACACTGAACTGTAAGGTTGTTCTTAAACTAAGGAACAAAAAATGTAGACAGAAAGTTAAAACGTTTCAATATCCTGGAGGTTTTCTCATGAAGTTTTCTGATAACCGTGCTGTAGAAATTAATCTTTAATTCAGGACAGTCCTAAGAGGTTGGTGAGTCCTCTAGATATTTTGGGTGGATAAGCAACACCAAGATATTCCATTTGTATGGTTTGATTTATTAAACAATCACAGACATTCACAGCAATGATTATCCTTCCGCTGATGAAAGTCAATAATCTAAATTCTAAATTTGACAGATATTTGTTCGTCAAAGGTACTGGGAGATCTCAAATCAGGGTCAGAGGTCTCATTGAGCAGTACAACATGCTTAAGGTGCTGGCTTATTGCAGAGCTCCACAAGGGGCTTTGCTACTCTAGCGCCATGCTGTGGGACTGCTGAGGGAGGTACATATACAGGATGGGGTGAGGACAGGATCCCAGATTGGATTGTCAGTGTATACGTTCACATCTGACTCATACTGAAGGGTGGGTGCCAGCAGCAATTCATTCTCTAACATTTCCTGTGCGAATGTAACACAGGAAAGGGGGAAGACACAGGAAAGGGTGATGCGCATATACCTGGGTATCTGGCATTGAAGGCAAGCAAAGTGGGTTCTCCCCACTATGCTGACCAATCTCCTTACCTACACTACCAGGAAGATTCCCTAGTCATTATCGTATCACATGTTTGTGGGATCTTGCTATGTGTACGTAGACTGTTATATTTCCCAGCTACAACAGGGACTGCACTCCAGAGCTACTTCAGCGGCGGCTATGCTTTGGGATGTTTGTACAGATTTACAGGATTGCGAACGGGTTCCATCTCGAACAAAAACAGAAATTGCTGGAAATGCTCAGCAGGTCTGGCAGCACCTGTGGAGGGAAATCCGAGTTCACGGGTTCTGATTTACAGCCTCCACAACTCTTTCGGGTTTAATCCAGGTTCCATCGGGAGTCTGGGCGGCACGGTGGCACAGTGGTTAGCACTGCTGCCTCACAGCGCCAGAGACCCGGGTTCAATTCCCGACTCAGGCGACTGACTGTGTGGAGTTTGCATGTTCTCCCCGTGTCTGCGTGGGTTTCCTCCGGGTGCTCCGGTTTCCTCCCACAATCCAAAAATGTGCGGGTCAGGTGAATTGGCCATGCTAAATTGCCCGTAGTGTTAGGTTAAAGGGGTAAATGTAGGGGTATGGGTGGGTTGCGCTTCGGCGGGTCGGTGTGGACTTGTTGGGCCGAAGGGCCTGTTTCCACACTGTAAGTAATCTAATCTAATCTGTAAGTAATCTAATCTAATCTGTTCACAAATGGATTTGTAAGCACGCCAGAACACAATACAGGCCATTATAGTGGAGCCATACAGTTATCCAGCACTGAAACAGACCCTTCGGTCCAACTAGTCTATGTCGGTCATGTCCCCAAACTAAACCAGCCCCACCCAGCTGCATTTGGCCTATATCTCTTCAAACCGGTCATGTTCATGTACTTATAAATGTCTTAAATGTTGTAAATGTGCCCACATTAGATTTTTTAGATTAGATTTTTTAGATTAGATTACATTACAGTGTGGAAACAGGCCCTTCGGCCCAACAAGTCCACACCGACCCGCCGAAGCGAAACCCACCCATACCCCTACATTTACCCCTTTCTGTTCACAAATGGATTTGTAAGCACGCCAGAACACAATACAGGCCATTATAATGGAGCCATACAGTTATCCAGCACTGAAACAGACCCTTCGGTCAGTCTATGTCGATCATGTCCCCAAACTAAACCAGTCCCACCCAGCTGCATTTGGCCTATATCCCTTCAAACCGGTCATGTTCATGTACTTATAAATGTCTTAAATGTTGTAAATGTACGCACATCTACCACTTCCTCTGGAAGTTCACTTCACACACGAACTACCCTCTGTGTAAAATGTTGCCCCAATATCCTTTTTAAATCTTTCTCCTCTCACCTTAAAAATATGCCATTCATCTGTACACGGAAGGTTGATATGTCAGATCTTTAAAAGTACGCTCCTGTATAGGACCATGTTTATAAGTCAGATGTTCGGAAATTGAGGACCCACTGTGAAATATGTGCACAGGGACTGGTACCCCGTCACCCAGTCACCCTTCATTTCCTTGTGTGCAGTACACTGCCTGTGGCCAGCCAGCTCAGAGTCAGTCCCTGAACTGAGGAGATTCGGAATCCTCTGTGTATTTTTTTTTATTTTCCACAAGAACAGAAAACAAAGAAGAAAAAAGAAGGCAATGTCTCTCAGTTAAGGGAACTTTTCCCCACAGTACACTAACTGTGGCCTGTCAGCTCAGAGTCAGTCCCATGAACTGAGGAGATTCCAATTCCCTGGTTAGACATATTTCTTTCAAGAAAAGGAAGACAATGTTCCAGACCGAGAGGACGTTTCCCCACAGTACACTCGCTGTGGACAGCTGGCTCAGAGTCAGTCCCTGAACTGAGGTTCCTTGTTCATTATTTTTTTTAGCACCCATGTTGTGTGTGTGCAAATGATCCTCTGTGAATATTGGTCAGGAAGGGCTTCCTGATTGGCCCAGGTTAATAACCCCAATCAAGGATCTCGTAGTCAACAAGATGCAACTGCTTTCAGTCACTGCACACTGGAATATGACGAGCTGTAAATAAATTGCACGACTTTCTCTCTCTTGATATGTGTGGATTGTTGTTGGAAGTCGAGTTTGTTGCTGAAACATGGGAGGGATTTGGGTCTGTTTGTTTCTGAGGCCTCTGCATTATTTCACTAAATAAACTTGTGAGACTCAGATTAAGTTCAGATAAGTGGAAATGGCCATGTGCTGAAATATTGAAGGATGTTTGGTGTACATGGAACCTATCCCAGCGCAGGCAGATGGGTAGAAAAACATTTTAAATAGTAAGTGGGAGACGGCTCTGATCACCTCCTCAATCGATATGAATAGTACTGTCACAAACTTCACCTCCCTCAGCAAATTTACAGGTTTCCAATGTTTAAACTAAGGCAAAAATCATTTCTAAACCACCTCTCCTCATGACCTGTTGTTCTCAAAATGGGGTCCACAATTCCTGGGAGACTTTCTGCAAAGTAACTTGAAATGGAAGACTGGAATAGATTACAGTCATCACATCTACAGTGCAGTGTGGACTAGCGTCAGAATTCTGGAGGAGAGTGCACAAAGATAGTGCTGTAAGGAGCTGGCATCCTAGTGTAAGTCATATCTGCCCGTAAATATCCTGTTAATTTTCTTTATTCACTCATGAGGTGTAGACATCAATGGCTGGGCCAACATTAATTGACTGTCCCCAGTTGTCCTGGAGAAGATGGTGATGAATTGCCTTCTCGAGTTGCTGCAGATATGTGCTGTAAGTAGGCCCACAATAGGGAGGGAGTTCCAGGATTTTGACCCAGCTTCAGTGAAGGAATTGTGAAGTGGCTTGGGAACCAGCAGGTGGTGGTGTGCCCATCTATCTGCTGCCCTTGTCCTTCAAGATGGAAATGGTCGTGGGGGTTTGAAAGATGCTGTCTAAGAAGCCTTGGTGAATTTCTGTAGATGGTGCACACATTGCTGCTACTGAGCATTGATGGAAGACGGAGTGGATGTTTACAGATGCGGTATCAATCAAGGGGGCTGCCTCATCTTAGATGATTAGATTAGATTAGATTCTCTATAGTGTGGAAACAGGCCCTTTGGCCTCACAAGTCCACACCAACCCTCTGAAGAGTAACCCACCCAGACCCATTTCTCTCTGACTAAAGCACCTAACATTACAGGCAATTTAGAATGGCTAATTCACCTGACCTGCACATCTTTGGACTGTGGGAGGAAACCAAAGCTCCCAGAGGAAACCCATGCAGACACGGGGAGAATGTGCAAACTCCACACGGACAGTCACCCGAGGCTGGAATCGAACCTGGGTCCCTGGCACTGTGGGGCATCAGTGCTAACCACTGAGCCACCGCACATGATGTCAAGCTTCTTAAGTATTGTTGGAGTTGTCCCCATGCAGGCAACTGAGGAATATTCTGTCATAGTCCAGACTTGTGTCTTGTAGATGGTCAACAGCCTTTTGGGGAGTGAGGAGGTGAGGTACTCGCTACAATATTCCCAGCCTCTGACCTGCTCTTGTAACTATAGTATTTGTACAATCAGTTTCTGGCCAATCACAAAAGGCCAGGACATTGATGATGGAAGATTCAATGAGGATAATGCCATAAGATGCCAAGGGGCAATGGTTAGATTGTCTCTTATTGGAGAAGGTTATTGCCTGGTATTTACATGGTGTAAATGCTACTTACCACTGATCAGCCCAAGTATAGATATTGTCCAGGTCGCCGTACATTTGGACATGGACTGCCTCAGTAAAACATGACTATAATCTTCCTTATCTGCAGCACTTTCACATTATGAGTATATTATAGTATTATAATTGATGCTCAGGTGTGATAGTCTGTCATTACTGATCCATTTGAAAAAGAGTTTGTGAAACTCTGCTGTTTACTAATGAAAAGCATTGGCCTTTATGCCTGGAGTCAGTTAATCAGAAGGAACCATCAGTTTATTTGCTAAACAATTGGCCCTAGTACTCGAACATTTTGTATCGAGCTGGGAAAATCCATGAATAAACTGACCTGTGTGACATTTTGCAAGCATCGTTTATGATTCAAGATTCTAAAACAGGTTGGTGGGACAGGGCACTGCTGTTGGCAACTGTGGCTCAGTGTGTAGCACTTTCCCTTCAAAGTCAACTGGTTACAGGTTCAAATCTCACTCTCCGCAATGGAAGAGCACAGTCCAGGATGACACTCACAGTGCAGTATTGAGAGACCACTGTTCTGTCGGAGGGTCAGTGTTGAGGGAGTGCTGCACTGTTGGAAGGTCAGTGCTGAGGGAGCACCACACTGTAGGAGGGTCAGTGCTGAGGGAGTGCTGCACTGTCGGAGGATCAGTGCTGAGGGAATGCCACACTGTCGGAGGGTCAGTGATGAGAGAGTGTTGCACTGTTGGAGGGTCAGTGATGAGGGAGTGCCGCATTATCAGAGGGTCAGTACTGAGGGAGTGCTGCACTGTCGGAGGGTCAGTACTGAGAGAGTGCTGCACTGTTGGAGGATCAGTACTGAGGGAGTGCCGCACTATCAGAGGGTCAGTACTGAGAGAGTGCTGCACTGTTGGAGAGTCAGGACTGAGGGAGTGCTGCACTGTCGGAAGGTCAGTACTGAGGGAGTGCCGCACTGTCAGAGGATCAGTACTGAGGGAGTGTTGCACTGTTGCAGGGACAGTACTGAGGGAGTGCAACACTGTTGGAGGGTCAGTATGAGGGAGTGTTGCACTGTCAGAGGGTCAGTATGAGGGTGTTCTGCATTGTTGGAGGGTCAGTACTGAGGGAGTGCTGCACTTTTGGAGGGTCAGAACTGAGGGAATGCTGCACTGTCTGAGGGTCAGTGCTAAGGGAGTGCCGCACTGTTGGAGGGTCAGTACCGAGGGAGCGCTGCACTGCTGGAGGGTCAGTGCTGCACTGCTGGAGGGTCAGTGCTGCACTGTCAGAGGGTCATTGCTGAGGGAATGCTGCACTGTCGGAGGATCAGTGCTGAAGGAGTGCTGCACTGTTGAAGGGTCAGAACTGAGGGAGTGCTGCACTGTCGGAGGGTCAGTACTGAGGGAGTGCTGCTCTGTCGGAGGGTCAGTACTGAGGGAGTGTTGCACAGTCGGAGGGTCAGTGCTGAGGGAATGCTACTGTTGGAGGGTCAGTGCTGAGGGAGTGCTGCATTGTCAGAGAGTCAGATGATGGCGTGTGATGGAACACAAGACAACACACAAATTATTAACCAAAAACAGCCAGAGGTGAAATCCCAATTTCCTGTTCTCACCCTAAGTACAGTCCTGATTTCTCAGTGTAATGAGCCTTTTTAGCCAATGTATCCGTAGCTACTTGGATGTCTCATGAGACCAAAGTGTTGAGCTTGGTGTCTCCAAATTTCCTTCCCAGCTCTTGCTTTTACATTTCCCTTCAGGATCTCCTTTTCCGAGTACTGGCAGGGACGTCACTCGGCAAACAGCACACTCCATCCATTACTCAGCTGTACTCACTGGTGGAATACACCAGACAGGCTTTTGGCTTCATTCACCACCCGAAACATTGAATGGTCCAATGTTAGGGAAACGTGTTATGCTTGGATGGAAAGGTTGTATTTTAGTGTTTTGCTTGGATCAGCTATTCTGGGAGTGAAAGGGGATCTGTTTTGAGAAGATGTAATTCTAACCATCTATTAAAAATGTCTGTCACTGGAATTGACTGTTGCAGTGTGTAGCCTGAGCTTTGTATTTACGCTGAGGTACTGTTCCTTGGACTTAGAATACCGACACTGCATTCTGACACATCCCAGAGACCGTATTCTATGTATCCATAGCTGAGCACCTGTGTGTTCATGGACCTGGTGATATCCGTGTACCCATGTCCCTAGGGAACCTAGTGAATCATTTTTCACATTGTAGCCTGGTCGATCATCAGATTGGCAGATGAAACCATGAGGAAGAATTCATAGAACATAGAACAATACAGTGCAGAACAGGCCCTTCAGCCCTCGATGTTGCGCCTACCTCTAAACTAATCTAAGACCATCCCCCTACACTATCTCATCATCATACATGTGCTTATCCAAGGACTGTTTAAATGCCCCTAATGTGGCGGAGAAAGTGAGGGCTGCAGATGCTGGAGATCAGAGCTGAAAATGTGTTGCTGGAAAAGCGCAGCAGGTCAGGCAGCATCCAAGGAACAGGAGAATCGACGTTTCGGGCATAAGCCCTTCTTCAAGAATGACATTCCTGAAGAAGGGCTTGTGCCCAAAACGTCGATTCTCCTGTTCCTTGGATGCTGCCTGACCTGCTGCGCTTTTCCAGCAACACATTTTCAGCCCTAATGTGGCGGAGTTAACTACATTGGCAGATAAGGCATTCCACATCCTTACCACTCTCTGAGTAAAGAACCTGCCTCTGACATCTGTCTTAAATCTATCACCTCTCAGTGATGCCCCCTCGTACAAGCCGACATCATCATCCTAGGAAAAAGACTCTCACTGTCCACCCTATTTAATCCTCTGATCTTCTTGTTAAATATCTCTATTAAATCCCCTCTTCACCTTCTTTTCTCCAATGAGAACAGACCCACATCCCTCAGCCTTTCCTCATAAGACCTTCGCTCCAGACCAGGCAACATCCTGGTAAATCTCGTCTGTACCTTTTCCAATGCTTCCACATCCTTTCTGTAATGGGGTGACCAGAACTGTACACAATATTCCAAGTGAGGCTGCATTAGCATTTTGTACAGTTGCAGCATGACATCATGGCTCCAGATGTCATGATGTCATGATATCCCTCTAACACACCGAATGCCATTTTAACAGTACTATCAAGCTGGGTGGCAACTTTCAGGGATCTATGTACATGGACACCAAAATCCCTCTGCACATCCACACTACCAAGAATCTTTCTACTGACCCAGTATTCTGCCTTCCTATTATTCTTCCCAAAGTGAATCACCTCACATTTAGCTGCATTTGCCCAATTCTGCAGTTTATCCAAGTCCACCTGCAGCCTGTAACATTCTTCCACACTGTTCACTACTCCACCGACTTTACTGTCATCTGCAAACTTACTAACCCATCCACCTATGCCTGCGTCTAAGTCATTTATAAAAATGACAAACAGCATTCCGTAGAATATATTTGGGAATCTTTCCTAGAACAATATCTTATGGATCCAACCAGTGACCTGGTGAATTGTAATGAGGCAGATTTAATAGACGATGTCAAAGAAAGCACTGTTTCCCCTTGGAAACAAAGACCATACAGTGGCAGAATTTAACATTTAGTTGAGAGGGAGGAACTTGATTTGCAAACAGTTGTACTAAGTTTCAATAAAGGTAATTACAAAGAAATGAGGACAGAGTAGCTGGAATGGACTGAGAAAGGAGTTTAGCAGCTAAAGTGCTTGAGGATCAATGACAGTTGTTTAAGATAACTCATGGTTTAGAGTAAAGATACATCCCAGTGAGGAGGAAGGATTTTAGGAGGGGGATAAGTCAACAATGGTTAACATGAGGAAGTTAAGGATAGCATCAAATTTGAAAGAAAATGCACAAAATGTTTTAAGTATTTGTGTTAAAACAGAGAATTGGAAAAAAATTTAAAACATCAAAAGATAATCAAAAAAATGGAGAAAATAATTTTGAGGGTAAATGCACAAGTAACATCAAGATGAATTGCAAGAGCTTCTTTAAATATATAAAAAGAAAGAGAGTAGCAAAAGTGAACATTGGCTCCATAGTGAATAAGGCTAGGGAAATAATAATGGGAAATCAGGAAACAGCAAAGAAGTTGATTAATTATCTCGTATCAGTCCTCACAATAGAAAACAATGATAGCATTCCAAAATTATTGAACATTCAAAGGGCAAAAGGAAGGGAAATAAATACAATAACTACCAACGGAGGAAAAGAAGTAGGGACACCAATTGGGTAAACGACCAATAAGTCATCGGGATAAGTTGTATCCTTAGGTATTAAAGGAAGTAACTACAGAGATAAGGCATAGTGGCTCAGTGGTCAGCACTGCTGCCTCACAGCACCAGGGACCCAGGTTCAATTCAGCCTCAGATGGCTGTCTGTGTGGAGATTGCACATTCTCCCCATGTCTATGTGGGTTTCGTCAGGTGCTCTGGTTTCCTCCCACAGTGCAAAGGTGTGTAGCTTAGGTGAATTGGCCATGGGAAATTGCCCATAGGGTCCAAGGAAGTGTAGGTTGGGTGGATTAGCCATGGGAAATGCAGGGTTACAGGGATAGGGCAAGTCGGTCTTGGTAAGATGCTCTTTGGATAGTTGGTGTGGGCTAGATGCGCCGAATGGCTTGCTTCCACACTGGAGGGGTTCTCTGGTCATGGATGCACTGGTAGCAATCTTCCAGAAATCCTTAGATTCTGGTAAAGTGCCAAATGATTGGAAGACTGCTGTTGTAACAGCCTTGTTTAAAAAGGGAGAAAGACAAAAAAAAACTGATAACTATCGGCCAGTTAGCTTAATGTCTGTTATTGGGAAAATGTTTGTCTATTATAAAGCAGCTAGTAGCAGAGTGTTTAGAAATACATAATATGAGCAGAGTCAGGATAACCTCATGGAGGGGAAATCATGGGTCATAAATTTATTAGAATTCTTTGAGGAGGGATCAAGCAGGATAGATAAAGGGGAAGTAGTGGATGTAATATTTTTGGATTTTTAGAAGGTTTCTGATTAAGTGCCACACATCCGGCTACTTAATAAGGTATGATGTTGGGGGTAGTATCGAGGATAGAGGATTGGCTAACTAATAAAAAACAGAGTTGGGATAAGGGAGCCATCTGTAATCTGTGACTAGCAGTGTAGCACAGGGATCAGTGTTGGGGTCACAATTATTAACAATTTATATTAATGATTTAGAAAAGGGAAGTGGATGTACTTTAGCCACGTTTCTAGGTGTCATGAAAATCAGTGGGAAGGCAGGTGGTGAGAATGACACAAAGAGTCTGCGGAGAGATAAAGTCAGGTTATGTGGATGAGAATAACTTATCAGCTGGAATATAATGTAGGAAAATGTGAGGTAACACATTTTGGCAGGAGGAATAGAGGAGCTGAACATTATTTAAATAAGAAAGACTTCGGAAAGCTACATAACAGATGGAGTTGGGACAAATTTAATTGCTAATAGGAAGACGAATGGAATGCTGATCTTTATTTCAAAGGGATTAGAATATAACCGAAGGGAGGTTCTGCTAAAACTATGTAAAGTATTGTTTGGAATACTGTGAATAGTTTTTGGTGCCTTATCTGGAGCAAGATGTATTGGAATTGGAGGCAGAACAGATAAGGTTTACTGGAATGATACCAGGTATGAGAGGACGGTGTTATGAGGACAGATTGAATAGATTGGACCTGTACTTGTTGGAATGTAGAAGATTGAGAAGAGATCTTATTGAAGTATTCAAGATTCTTAGATGACTTGACAGGGCAGATGTGGAAAGGTTATTTTCCCTCATGCAAGTGTTTAAAACCAGAAGGCATAATTAAGAATAAGGGGTTATCCATTTAAGATAGAGAGAAGGAATGTCTTCTTTCACAGGTTGTGAATCTGTTTAAGACAAAAGGCTGTTGAGCTTGGGTTACAAGGTATATTCAAGGCTGAGATAGATGGACATTTAATCAATAAGGGAATAAAAGATTAAGGGGAAAAGATAGATAAATCGAGTTGAGGATTATCGGAGTAGCTATAATCTTATTGAATGGTAAAACAGACTCGTTGGGCTGAATGGCCTATTTATGTTCCAATGTCAATGGTCTTTATAAGTAGCTTTTCTGAGACATCAGTCCCATACTTGAAGAGATTATTTTGCTGTTAGGTACCAACTCTAATTTTCAATATGAGCTTAACAGATATTTAATAAGGAAAAGCAGCAATGCATGGAAACTCAGTGGGAGGTCATAGGATGACTTCTGTTTCTGTGAGGTAATGGTGGTTTGAAAGGAAATGTCCCATAGCCTGAGACAATTCATATTATCCACCATACCTCTTCTCTGCCACAATTTGCAGGACTATTAAAAACTCATCATCATGTTAGCCAAAAATTATGGCTCACTGTCCCGTGGAGATGGGAGATGGGGGCTAAACCCAGAAACAGTAAGTCCCACCGTCCAGTGGACTTACTCAGGGTATGACTGAGAAGGTGAGAAAGGAATTTAGACCAACTAAGAGCATGTTTAGGGGCCATTTTGGAGCTGGTGATAGTAATCTGTCAATGTGGAATGGCCTCTCACAATTTCCTGTGACTGTCAGCTCAATGGAGGTTGCCTTTTCAGGTCATAGCTGAGAGGACGGGTGAGGAGGGGGAGTGATGGAGGGAAACCAGAAACTCCAGCCTCAATGAAAGTTCCAAGGAGGTGGAAGGCCAGAATAGGCCGGCAGAGAGACTTCCTGTCCATCACTGTGCCTACCGGCTTCAGGAGTTTTCATTGCAACCATTCTGTGCGTTGACCCATCTATGTTGTGGGCCCCACACTGTCCATGTCAGCAGCATCCCCACCTCTGTCCCATTGAGTCTGCCACGTGTCTGTCTGGGCCTGCGGCACCAGGAGCACAACCATTCTCTTTCAATTGAAGATCACACCCCTTCCAGGTATCAGATCTCCATTCTGACCCATTGTTGGAATCGCAAAGCCCAGGGGATCTCCAGCTGTAGAGCTTCCATCAACTCGTGACTCCATCTGAGGGCACGCCATGTCGATTCAGCCAATGTAACAGAATTGCCAATAAGCCACAGCAGACTCATTGCCACATGGGCTACGGGGTGGGGGTTTGTTGCTAAAAGCAAAATAATGTGGATGTTAGAAATCTGTGACCGTCACAGGAAGTGCTGGAGAAAGTCAGCAGACAGAAACAGAGTTAACATTTCGCTTCTGGTATGAGACTTCTTCCTCAGTTCTACCTAAGAATTCTATCAGGTTGGAAACATTAATTCTGTTTCTCTTTCCAAAGATGCTGCCAGACTTGCTGGGTTTCTCCAGTGTTCTGTGCGTTTGTTTCCCAAGTCTGATGTTAGCCCTTTGCTTTCAGTCTGTATTATGGCCCATGCTAAAGGCTTTAATTTACATGGCTGCCTTGAGTGATTACTTTAATGATCATTAAACTTGTTATAGCTGATGATTAATCACGACAGTATCTGTTTTCATTACACCACTGGCCATTAATTGAATGATGGATGCAGTGTTTGTTTTAGATTGAGTTAAAACAGTACCTTTCACTGTGAATATAATGGTACAAAACTCTCTGACAAAACCGTGTAAAAGTGTTTATAAAATAAAACATAACTGGGATCCTGCCTTTGTTTTCCTCCCCTCATCCAACAACTTGAAAGGCACCAAGGCAATCAATTGGTCATCCACCTCATGCTAGTGGGATCTTGCTGTGTGAAATAACTGTTGCGTTCACCTTATAACCCAAAACTTCAAGATATTTTCAACCAAACAGATCAGGATTCTTCCCCCTCAGATATGCTCCATTTAAATGTTGTTCCTAACCAGGAGACCGGATTTCTGAACTGCAGCTGTATCACCTGTATTCCCTCATTCCAATCATATACCTCATCTCTCAAACTTCATTCCTATTGCTCACCTGATTGCTGTCTCTTACCTGTACTCTCTTCGCGTATAAGCAATGGTTTCTCTCACCTGTATTTCCTTCTTCTACCAGTGTTTCCATCGACTTGCACTATCAATCTTTCCCTCATTCCATTCTCTTACCTGTATTCTCAACTCTTAACCCGCATTTTAATCTCCTCCCAATATTTACATCCCTCAGCCTGCAATCCCGTTACTTATGTATATTGGCATCTTCCATCAATATTCTCATCTCTCAACCTATTTTCCTTTCCCTCACCTGTCTTATCATAAAATCCCTATAGAGTGGAAGCAGGCCCTTCAGTCCATTGAACCCACAATGACCCACCCAGACTCATCTCCCTATCCTATCCCTGTAAATCCCATGGTTAATCCACCTAGCCTACACATCCCTGGTCACTAGGGACAATTTAGTATGGCCAGTCCTCCTAATCTGTCCATCTTGGACTGTGGGAAGAAACTAGAGCACCCAATGGACACGCAGAAGAATGTGCAAACTTCACACATACAGTCACCCAAGGGTAGAATTGAACCCAGGTCCCTGGCACTGTGAGGCAGCAATGCTAACCACTGAGCCACCGTGCTGCTCCTATTACCTGGCCTTGTCCTCTCCCACTTGTACTCCCTTAATGGTGAGGAACCATCTCAGCAATGGCATCTGATGAATGGCCCCAATAGAGTATCCTGCACTTATCAAGGACACACATACACCAGGGGCTTGTTGTACAGAATGTCAGTGTGCTGACTTATGGAGTTGGTATCAGTAAAAGCACTTCACATCTCGTATAGCAATGAATACAGAGCATGGCCCCACAGTCTCATTGTCTCAGCCATACACCACACAAGCAGCAAACAGAGGTGACTTTATCAAACTGGGGTGAAATTGTACCTGACATGCTTGATGCTCTCATCACTGTCTTTGTTATCTTCACCATTCTAATGTTTTTCACCTGAACTCCCATCGTACCCTCAATAAAGTTGATCCGGTCCAAAGTTCTGCTGTTTATATCCTAATTCGCACCAATTCACCCATTCAGCCATCACTGTGGAGCTCCCCGAACCAATCTGAAAATACAATGATTTTAAGTCTCAAACTTGAGTTAAATTCCCTCCAAATTCTTGCTGCTGTGATATCTTTGTGACCTCCTCCATCCCAAAACTCGTCAGGATCTCTGCACTGCTCCAGTCCCTCCCTCATGTGCATGCTCAATTACTCCATACTGACAGCCATGCCTTCAGCTGCTAGTCCAGAGACTCTGGAATTTTCTCTCTAAACCCCGCATATTTATCTCCCTCTCCTTGCTTCAGACTCTTGTCATGTGTGTACCTAGTGAAAGTAGGTCCTGCAGATGCTGGACATCAGAGTCAAGATTAGAGTGGTGCTGGAAAAGCACAGCAGGTCAGGCAGCATCCGAGGAGCAAGAGAATCGACATTTCAGGCAGAAGCATTCCTGATGAAGGGCTCCGGCCCTAAACGTCGATTTTCCTGCTCCTCGGATGCTGCCTGCTCATGTATATACCCACCTCTCCTTTCAGACTCTTTTTACACATCTATCTGTTTGGCCAAGAATTTACTCACCTGTGTCTGAATCTTGCTTTGTGAAGCCTCCATGATAAATCTTCTTGTGAAACGCACTGTGACATTTCACGATGTTAAAAATGCGATACAGAGGAAAGTTATTATTGAGATATTGGAAAGATTTTGTTCTGAAAATGTTTTCTTTACATCAAAAAACTCCAAAAAATGTTTTTTGATTGCAAAACAGTAGCAGGTGACAATGCTATTGTGAAATGGGTGTGAAATGGTTAATACCAAAGAGTGCCATAAGCGCCACCCAGTATGAAGGTGTTTGATGGATTTGTAGGCAGGACTACTTGGGATCTCAAAGGAGTGAGAGTCAACATCTGGCCATCCTCAAAGTTTAAGTAGCAATGTTCATTATATCAATATAATTGTTTGTAATCAACCTGTTGGAAAATATATTTTCCAAATAAACTTGTTGGACTATAACCTGGTGTTGCGTGACTTTCAACTTTATCTTGAGAATGTAACTTTTAAAAAAGTTCTGTGATTTACATATGATGGAACTGAAACTAACATGATCATTCTAAAAGATGAAAGACTTAAGCTAAATTTGTTTCATCCTACATTCCATGACATTGCAATTCTGTTGCTATAAAGTCTGTGTCTTATGATTCTGCTCCACATGATGAAGGAGCGGCGCTCCAAAAGCTAGTGATTCCAAATAAACCTGTTGGACTATAACCTGGTGTTGTGTGATTTTTTTAACTTTGTTGGGAAATAGGACAAGATATCTCTGGAGCAGTTGAGATTTGAACCAGAATTTACAGGCTGAGAGATAGGGACACTAACATTATTATTATTTAAATTGAGATTATAAGAAAGAGGTATCTGGGTGTCTTGGTACATGAATCACAAAAAGATAGTATGCAAGTACAGCAAGTGATTACAAAAACAGGAATTACTGGAGAAACTCAGCAGTTCTTTCAACATCCGAGGAGAGCAAACAGAATTGAATTTTCTAGTGCAGTGACCCTTCTTCAGAGCAGCTCTTCAGCAAGTGATCAGGAGAGTGAATGAATGCTGTTGTTTATTTGAAAGGGGAATTATATAAAAGTTAAGACAGTTGACTACAGCTGCACAGACCGTTAGTGAAACCATGTCAGGAGCATGTGTACAGATTTAGTCTTCTCGCTTGAAAAGGATTTAATTCCATTAGCAACAGATCAGAGAAAGTGCATTGAATTCAGTCCTAGTGGGAAAGGCTTATCATATAGGGAAATGTTATGTAGCTTGGGTCTACAATATATCCACTGGAGCTTTTAAGAATGAAGTAAACTGACTGAAACATGAGTGTAAGTTTGCTCGCTGAGCTGAAAGGTTTGTTTTCAGACATTTTGTCACAATACTAGGTAACATCATCAGTGAGCCTCCGGTAAAGCACAGGTGGTATGGCTCACTTTTTATCTAGGTGTTTAGGTTTCCTTGGGTTGGTGATGTCATTTCCTGTGGTGATGTTCTTTTTCTCAGGGGGTGGTAAATGGGATCCAAGTCAACGTGTTTGTTGATAGAGTTCCAGCTGGAATGCTATGCTTCTAGGAATTCTCACGTGTGTCTCTGTTTGGCTTTGAGTTTGTTATAGTTTTTGCAAGGTATTTCGTAAAAGGCAGTAGTTTTGCTTGTTGTCCGTATAGGATCTTTCAAGTTGATTAGCTGCTGTTGGTGGGTATAGGTGTACAGGTGATTGTCCTCTGCTCTTCGTAGTTCCTCTGTGCTGCAGTGTGTGTTGGCTCATTGAAATGTTCTGATGCAGCTTTGTTTGTGGGTGTTGGGATGATTGCATCTGTAATTCAGTATTTGTTCAGTACGTGTTGTTTTCCTGTAGACACTGGTTTGAAGTTCCCCATTGGCTGTCCGTTCTACCGCGACATCTAGGAATGACAGTTTGTTGTTGTTTTCCTCCTCTTTAGTGAATTTTATGCCAGTAAGGGTATTTTTGATAGTCTTGAAGGTTTCATCTAATTTGTTTCATTTAGTGATGACAAAGGTGTCATCTATGTTGCAGACCCAAAGTTTGGGTTGAATGGTTGGCAGAGCTGTTTGTTTGAGTCTCTGATATCAGGGTTCTTAGCAACTCTGCGAACCATCCAATCCAAATTTTGGGTCTGCTATGTGGATGACATATAGCTTAACAAAACGAAACAAATTAGATGAAAGTGTATTAAAAAAAGGGTACCCAATGAACACAGTCCATCGAATTCTCAGCAACAAACCCAAACAAGCAGACAAAACACGTCCAGAAACCCTAGCCACTCTCCCCTACATCAAAGACATCTCAGAAATGACTGCCAGACTATTCAGACCCCTTGACATCATGGTAGCCCACAAACCCACCAACATGCTAAAACAGCAGCTCATGAACTTGAAAGATCCTATACAGACAACAAGCAAAACTAATATAATTTACAAAATACCTTGCAAAAACTGTAACAAACACTACATTGGATAAACAGGCAGAAAACCAGCCACCAGGATATGTGAACACCAACTAGCCACAAAAAGACATGACCCTCTCTCACTAGTATCCTTACATACAGATAAGGAAGGACACTGCTTCGACTGGGCCAACACATCCATCGTAGAACACGCCAAACAGAGACACACGTGAGAATTCCTAGAAGCATGGCATTCCAACCAGAACACCATCAACAAACACATTGACTTGGATCCATTTACCATCCCCTGAGAAAAAGAACAGGAAATGACTTCACCACAGGAAATGACGTCACCAACCTAAGGAAACCTAAGCACATAAATAAAAAAGTGGGCCAGAGCTTCATTCGGCGGGTCACTGATGATGTTACCTAGTAGGGTGACAAAACATCTGAAAATGAACCTTTCAGCTCAGTGAGCAAACCTACATCCAGAACGTCAACCTGAGCTACAAATCTTCTCAAAACCCACCTACTGAAACATATCCCATCCTGCGGGGATGTGACAGGATGTTTGGGGGCAGCCTAGAACATTTAGGGACACAGTTTCAACATAAGGGGTCTCCCATTCAGAACATAAATTAGAAGAAATTCTTTCTCTCAGGATGTAGTTGGAATGTAGGTGGTAATAGGAGCTGAATTCTCGAGCTGATTCAATATTGAGTTAGAAAGATTTCTCATTGACAAGGCAGTGGTTCTGGGGGCAGCCAGTAGAGTAGGGATGAGTCCAGAATCAGATCAACAGTGACCTTTTTGAAGGGGTGACAGGCATATTTCTGATCCTAAGTCCCATGTTCATGACATTCAGCAGCATATTTATTCCAATAATTGACTTCAGAAGTCTTAATCAACAATGTTTTAAATGAAATCCAATTTTAACATTCTCAGAAGTGAAGAGAGAGCCTCACTGCAGAGTGTGCTGGAGATCAATGCCCTCTTTTCTCAGCCTCATCAAAGTTAAAGATTTTATCAAAGTATGCATCATCCCCCATGTACCTACCTATTTAGCCCTGGGTTGACAGAAAATACGGGTTAGTTTTCTGTACTTAACAAGAATGACTACTTGTTACAAGTACCATAGATTCCAGCTCCAGGTAAACAGCCATGAACTGTTGACATATAACTCTACTGGTTAAAGCTCTAATCTCCTTATAAACCTCCCCCCACACACACACATACAGACAGGCACAAAATATTCTCACTGTTCTGGGTGGAGGGAAGGACTGGGAAGGCAGGTCAGTGGCCCCTGCCCACAGGGTTCACTGAGCTGATCCTTTTGGTTTGTCAGGACTTACTGCTCCTCAACCCTCTCTTCTCCAGGTATTTTCACTTGCTTGCAGGAGGCACAGAACAACTGGTTCACAAATTACAAAGTCTCTGACTTACTGGATAAAGCAACAGCTCACAGCAACTGGTGAAGGAAAATAAACTGACTTTCTTCAGCTTTTAGGTTCTTTTACAGCAGAGTGAGGAAGAGACTAACTCCTCTTTCCGGGGGTCAGAAGGTTTCTGAACCCTATTGTTCATACTTCCAAAACCCCCCAGTGGCCAATCACATAGCTATTGGCAGAAGGCCTCTGACATTGGCAATCAGCCACCACTCCACAGACCAATCAGCTATTCGCTACCAGCTGAATCTCACTTTGTAAGCAACTTCTTGGTTCCAGTCTGTCTGCCTTCACTGCTTAAAAGAGCACTCACTCACTGTGGCTTACAGCTACAAAAGATTTCTGATCATACCTACATTAATACAGAATTCTTCATACCTTGAGGGATGTTCCCAGTTATCATGAACAAAGTATTCTTTTAAGTGTATTCACTACTGTAACATAGCAAAAACTGCAGATAATTAGTGCATAGTAAACTCTGAAAAACAGTAGTGAGATAAATGATCAAATAATGCAGCCAGTACTATCGTTGGAACAATAAATATTGTTTATTGTAGAACACTTTTCTCTCCTTTGAAATAATACCAGAGAATGGCTTGTGTCCACTACTGTGGACAGACAGAGTCCCATTTAAAAAATGGTTTGTCCAACTGTGTAACATTCCCACAGTATTGCACTGTGAGTGTAAGGCCTGGTTTGGGGGCTCCAGTGGTAATGTCCTTACCTCTGAGCCGGAGGGACTTGAACTCATATGTTTCTGAAAATAAATACAAGTTCTGTCTTAAAACATCAATTGCCTGTTTTTGTTTTATTTTGCTTGTTTCACTGCTTATTCAGCAGTGATTAACGTGCAACACACCAAAGACTATCAATAGTACTTAAGAGGCTTAACAGGTGATGGTTTTGATGGAGGGCAGCTGTGTTTCGGCAATGTGTGTAGAGTGAGCCTCTTTGTTACTGAGAATGTGGTAAAAATAAACTAGGAGCAGGAATGAACTCTTGTTTAAAGTCTGATTAGAACTGAAAGCAAAGTGAATCTCCCTTGGGATGAGAATTTCATCTGTCTTTATGTTTGGTCACATTGCAGGTGCTGTTCAGAAGATTGTTCTCTGGTGTTTCAAGTAACAATAACTTTCATTTCTAGAACACCTCCAACATAGAAACAAAATCCCAAAGCAGCTTCACATGACTCAGACAGGCACTCAACAAAAAAGAAAATGACAGTGGTAAAGATAGCCAAATGATTGAAGTTTTTAGGAGCAGAGAAAGTGGCTGAGAGGTGAAGGGAGGGAATGCTTGAAGACATGGTTGGTAATGGTGAGAAAAGATGGAATATGGAAATCAGGCAAATGCATTGTTTTAGGTATTAATGCTGACACCTGCACTCTGGAGGGCAAAAACTTTTCACAAACAAATCCACAGTTTTCCCACAGCGCCATTGCATTGCACCTACATCTTGGGCACTAGGGGTCGCTGCTGCCTCTCGATTACCCAATGCAGAGACCCAATAGGTTCTCTCCCATTCCCAACTCACCTGTATAGAAAATATTTCTGAAATTCCAGCTCTCCCTCAGCTCGGAATTTTCCAATCGATGGTTTTGGTGGTCAAAGCTCCTGCTCAGAGAATGACCCTTTCTGGTCATAACTGAGAGCAGGCATCACAGGATCTGCTGTGATTTATTTTTACTGTCCCTGCAATGAACGAAAGGTTCTCACTTAATTTCTTCTTGATTCACATCAAAATGATGTTGCAGCAACTTTAAAGTGTGTTTTCTTTTATTTGATAAATGAGGCTGAGATCAGGAACCTCTGACCAAGCAGCTGGGTTAATGCCTGGAATGAGAGGGAATAAAAGAGGGAAGAGATCAGCCAGGTTTCCCACTTCATTGTCTGCTGATTTCCTTTATGTTTGGATGTAAGGAGAGAAGGGCAGTGGAAATTATTAAATTATCTACTGCCTTTTAGCAGAGGTGGAGAAGAGATGGGGATCAGTAAAGAGGTCTTTCTGATTCTGCTAGGGTTTGTTGGGGTTAACATAGACGTGTTCCCACTTGGAGGGGAGAACAAAACTTGAGAACATAACAACAAGATATTGATTAATAAATCAAATTGGAATTCAGGTGAAAATCAGAGAGTGATGGAACATGGAACACCACTACAGAGAGTACAGTCATACGGTCATACAGCACAGAAACAGATCCTTCGGTCCAATCAGCCCATGCTGACCATGTTCCCAAACTAAACTAGTCCTATCTACCTGCACTTGACCCATGTTCCTCCAAACATTCTTGTTCATGTTCTTATCTAAAATATCTTTTAAACATTGTAAGTGTACCCACATCTACCACTTTGTCTGGAAATTCATTCTGCACATGGATCACTCTCTGTGTAAAGAAACTGCCCCTCAAGTCATTTTTAAAATCTTTCTCATGGCCACTATTTTTACATGACGCATTCAGTTGAGTTCCTGGTCAATGGTAACCTTCAGGATGTTACAGCGGGGGTTTCACTGATGGTGGTAATATTGAAGGTAAAGGGCAGTAATTAGATTATCTCCTATCGGAGCTGGTCATTGCCTGGCATTTGAGTAGCGCAACTGTTACTTACCAATTGTCAGCTCAAGTCTGTCCAGTAGGAGTTACAAATATATTTACAGATAAATTCAATAAACACATGAGAGGTAGAAGTATAGGAAGTTATGTTGATGGGGTAGTATGAAGTAGATTGGGAAGAAACATGAGTGGATCATGAATACCAACATGGACCAGATGGGCCGAATGGCTCTATCTGTGTTGTAAATTCTGTGTGGTTTATAAATATGTTTCACTGTGTTACTGTGAAATTTATCACCTACGTCATGTTCAAAGTGTTTTATCTGGAGGTAGTCAGCCGGCTGAAAATGAAATGGCAATTCAAAAAGACACTACATAAAATATCTTGAGTGATTTGACGTGTTGGTGTTATGAGAAGATAAAGGAGCATGGTGGTTCAGTTACTGGACTGGCAGAATTGTGGTTTACGTTCCTAATCCAGAGAGCATTGGTTCAGAAGATCCCAACCCGACAGGCTGGTGGTAATTGCTGACAAGGCTGACAGAAAAAGTGCACCTCCTGAGAAGGTAGTGAAGAGCTACGTTCTCGAACCATTGCATTTGTAATAATGTGGAATCAATGTACGAGGGCACTTCAGAGGTCAGCTAAACGTCGATGACGTTACACAGGGCTGGAGTTATATATGGAGGTCGGACTGGAAAAAGACAGTTGGATTCCTTTCCTAGTGGGAAATCACTGAATTAGTTACATCTTCACAACATCTGGATGTACCAAACCATTTATGGCCATTGCAGTTTATTGTGGAGAGCTGTAACTGTTGATGTAGAAAATACAGCAGTCAATCTGTGTACACGAAACTCCAGTAAACAGCATTGTGGCAATTAATTTATTTTTCACAGACATTCGCTGAGAGATAAATATCAATCAGGTCACCAAAGGTAACTCCTGCTCCTCTTCAAAATAATAACTGTGAGATCTTTACTTGCACATGGCGGAGCTGATGGGAATTCTGTTTTAATGTCTTATCATGAAGAGGGCACCACTGACAATGTGGCCCTCCCTCAGCAATTCAACAGGAGTATCAGCCTAGATTCTAGGAAGAGGCACTTAAACTCATAACCTTCTATGTTGGAGGTCCAGTGTCCTACTCACACATCCACACCTTGACTTTCTGCAACCAGCTGTTTTTTTCTTTATTATCAATTATCTCAAACTGAAATTAAATTCTCCAGTTGTCTATGCTGAGATTCGAACTCTAGATTATGAGGTTAGGTTATTGGATTAGTTGAACAGTTTGCTTATTGCTGAATCATAGATGAGTCTGTGTTGGAGTGTTATGAATGCAGGGTGTGGCTCTGTTTCTGAAGCCAGAGGAGATTACCTGCAGTGGTCTCCCCTCATTGGCTGCTGGTTTTGAATTTAGCTGGGGGCCTAAGAGTTTTTTGATGTTCCCCTGTCAGTAATGTTTAATTGGCCATATTTATAAACCACAAGAATTGCTTACAACCTTGTTGAATTTCTCTTCTGAAGTAGATGGCTCCGTGCTGATTTATCTATGTAATCCACTCTGCTTGTTGTTTTGTAATAGACCACACACTGACTGGTTGGGTTGCTTTTAACAAATTTGTTCTTTCTTTCATGAAGTTCAATAAGGTCAGCAGTTCTTCATATCATCAACTGTCTTGTTTGGTTGGTATGTTCTGCAATGCCTGAGGAAATTTGGCATTGCCTTGAGTTTAACAACGTTTCCACAATGAGGGAGTGTTGTTGCCCAGGGGACGTGTTGTCCCAGACGTTCTGTGATATAACAGCAACTTAAATTGTATAGAATCCTTGCCATAGTGAAACATCCCAAAGCATTTTCTGGGAACATTATCAGGTAAGAGTTTTGACATGGAATTGCATAAGCAATAATGGCAGATGGTCAAAGGCTTGGTTGAAGTGATCGATTCTAAGGAGCCATGATGTGGAGGCTCTTAGGGCGGGCTTTCTTAAAGGAGGAAAGAGCCCAAGAGACAGAGACATTTACGGAGGACACATCAGCCCATTCACACTACAATGAGGAGGAATTCCTTCTCTCAGTGGGTTGTTTGTCTTTGGAACTCCTTGCCACGGACAGCTGTGGGGGCAGAGTTTTTGTGTGTATTTAAGGCTGAGATAGATTTTTGATCAGGAGGAGAATCCAGGGATATGGAAAAAGTATGGGAAAGTGGACCTAAGGAATGTTGGATTACCTATGATCCTATTGAGTGGTAGAACAAGTTTAATGGGCTGAACTGCCTACTCCTCTCCTAATGGTCTTATTATAATCTCTTTTAGGACCTCAAGGTAGACAGGTAAGTACATATTACTGGTTAGCTGTATGAATTTAACACATTAAACAACAACTGCTTCGTTCCTCCTAATAACAGTCCTTGAGATCCTGAAGGTCAGAGCTTATCTCACAATGTCAGTTAACTCTCTCAACTGCTAACTTTCTTTTTTAACACCAGTCAACCTTCCAGACACTTGAAGAGGGCATGAGGAAGGGGGATGTTAAGAATGTTGGTGAGTTGGCCATCCATGCCCATCACAGAGGGCACCCAGAGCTGATCCTGAACCCATGCTCATCTGATGTTCCCAATGGGCAGCATTCCTTCCAAATTCATTGAGTGTGCAACACTGCTGCCTCACAGCATCAGGAACCTGGGTTCAATTCCACCCACAGGCAGAGGGTGTCTGTGTGAGTTTCCTCCCACAGTCCAAAGATGTGCAGGTTAGGGTGGATTGGTCACGTTAAATTGCCTATTGTGTCCAGGGATGTGAGGCTAGATGGGTTAGCCATGGGAAATGCAGAGTTATAAGGGTGGAGTCTGGGTGGGATGTTCTTCAGAGGATCATTGTGGACCCTATGGGCTGAATGCTCTTTCCACACTATAAAGATTCTATGATAATCTTCTCTCCAAGTAGCCCAGGAGCACTATGTGGTACATGTGAGGCATTTGCTGAGATTGGGAATTAGGTCTTACCTTTTCAATCCCTAAGGCGGTGAGATAAAGCAACATTGTTCAAATTATTTATATCAGTGATGAGCTTCAAAACGACACTTTAAAAGGCGAGTGAAGTGGGGAGTTGTCCGCACTTACCACCCCCCTCCCCCATCAACTTAACAGAATCGTCTTAATACCTCTGTCGTACCCATCCTTAATACCTCTGCCTTACCCATCCTTAATACCTCTGCCTTACCCATCCTTAATACCTCTGCCTTACCTATCTTTAATACCTCTGCCTTACATATCCTTAATAACTCTGCCTTACACATCCTTAATAACTTTGCATTACACATCCTGTACTCAAAAGCTTCAGAAACCAAAGGGAGATGTCTATCAGATGAGAGCTGTTCAACTGTAGAAGGTAACTGCTTTCCCGGAGGGCTTTTATGGCACAGTGGTGGTGTTACAACCTCTGGGTGATAGGACCTATACCTCTGCCTTACCCATCCTTAATACCTCTGCCTTACCCATCCTTAATAACTCTGCCTTACCCATCCTTAATAACTCTGCCTTACACATCCTTAATACCTCTGCCTTACCCATCCTTAATAACTCTGCCTTACCCACCCTGAATAACTCTGCCTTACCCACCCTGAATAACCATGCCTTACCCACACTTAATACCTCTGCCTTACCCACCCTTAATACCTCTGCCTTACCCATCCTTAATAACTCTGCCTTACACATCCTTAATAACTCTGCATTACACATCCTTAATAACTCTGCCTTACCCATCCTTAATAACTTTGCATTACACATCCTGTACCCAAAGGCTTCAGAAACCAGAGGGAGATGTCTATCAGATGAGAGCTGTTCAACTGTAACTGCTTTCCCGGAGGGCTTTTATGGCACAGTGGTGGTGTTACAACCTCTGGGTGATAGGACCTGAGTTGAAGTCCCACCTGCTTCAGAGGTGTGTAATAACATTGAACAGACTGAATTGAAAATATTGTAATGTCTTTGTCTCACTCGGTCCACAAAAGGCCAAGGAACTGCAAGCCAGTTCCCATGTACCTGGTCCTGTTCAAATGTGGACAGCCATTAGGGAGTGAAGCTCATTACCATCAGACAAACTGTGAAAATGTGCGGTTTAACCCAGGCCCCTCCAGGCACCAGCAGGTCCCAGTAGGAGACTGACTTCACCTCGAGTTAAGATCACTTGGGAAAGAGAACCGTGAACCTACACCCTAATAAACAGCACCAAAGACCCTTCAGAGAAAGACCAAAGAAATCTCTCAGAATGAGTCAGAGTAAGATTCATTTTTGTACCTGCGGGGAGCCCCAAGCCAAGTGTACAAATTAATAGCCTCAAAAGATGGGTGGGATTTAATAACATAATGTCTCCCCTTCACATAAAAGTAATTGATGCACAATGAGAGTCTGTCAGCTTGAGCAGGGGAGAAGGCGTCAAAGTGGTTTGTGTAAATCAACTCCTTTCATGTACGTCTTTGTTGCAGTCTGACACAAGCCTCAAAGGAGAAAGGCTGCTTCAAAAAGTGTTCACAGCGAGAAACCCCAATGGGCTTCGAAAAAAATCCCAGCCCATCCGGGGGCCCCCGACTGAGATGGTAACTGTGGCCCTCCAGAAGAAGAGCAAGAGTTCGCACCCATTCGGCAGAGAATGGGCTGGAGGAGGCGAGACCGAGAGCGAGTGAGCATCGTGGGGATGGATGCCTTTGTTCCAATCGAAGCCTCAGAAGAAGGTAGCAGCTGCCAGACAGATCCGAGCGCCAACACAGGTCTCCGGGCCTGTATCCGGGATACTGAGAAACTCACCCAGTCTCCACAGGGTCACAGACAACATTCGATAAGCAGCTTTAATGGTGCTGCTGTCATTCAGCTAACAGAGCAGCTGGTATGAAAATGTGGCACAGGATTCATTGGTGCTATGGAATAGAATCATCTCAAATCCTTGCTCCTGTTTCACTCTCTGAGGTCTGGACAGCACATTTTATTTTATTGACTCTCCTGCTGTTGGCTTGTTAACTGTGACTCCACACCCAGAAACCAGGCAAGCTCACTATTTATCAAGGACAGCAATACAGAATCCTCATAGTGCAGAAAGAGGCCATTCAGTCCATCGAGTCTGAAGAGCCTCCTATCCATTCCCTGTAATCCCACATTTCCCATGGCCAGTTCACCTAACCTGCACATCTTTGGACTGTTGGAGGAAACCAGAGCACCCGGAGGAAATCTGTGCACACATGGGGAGAATGTGCCAGCTCCACATGGACAGTCACCCGAGGGTGGAATCGAACCCAGGCCCCTGGCACCTTGAGGCAGCAGTGCTAGCCACTGTGCCAGGCCTCAAATATTTGAGTCAGGCTCTCACTCAGACACTCTCTCACACCCACACTCTCACACCCACACATTTGTGCATGCTCACACAAACATATGCACACATTCACACATACAATTACACAAACACGTGCTCACACACACACTTTCACTCACATATGTGGTCACACACACTCACGCTCATACACATGGTCATACATACACACATGCTCACATACACAATACTTCACAGAATCATGGATGCAGGAGGACATTCTGCCCATCCTGCCTTTGTGAGCTCTTTGAAAGATATATTTAAACAATCTGACTGCTTTGTTCTTTCTTGTGGTTGTTTCGTTCTCAACAAGACATCCCATTCTGTTTTGAAAATTACAATTGGATCTGCACTGACTGTCCTTTCAAGTTGTAACACAATATTCTGCACTTTGTTCTATTACCCTGATGTACTTATGTAAGGGAAGATATCTCTGGGTAGCACGTAAAACAATATTTTTCATTGTATCTCAGTAGATGCAACAATCATAAATCAAATCAAATCAATTCACTGGATTAAAATAATTTTTATCTAGGTTCTTTTGCTGATAACCTTTAACCTATGTCCTTTCTGGGAAAGGCTTCATTACACGATCAAAGCCCCTCACGATTTTGAGAATCTCCTGCGTTCTAAGAAGGCCGATCTCTGTGTCTCCAGTTGAAATGAATTCTCTCATCCCCAGGACCACACTGAAGAAATCCTCTCTAATAATCTCCATCACCGGGGAGTAGATACAGGCACTGATCTAGGTTCACAGCATCTACCTGTCCCACTGGCTGCTTTCACTATTTTTACCCAATCAAACCCATTCAGGGATGTTACAGCTCACTTCTGGAGCAGGTGAGCCTTGAACCTGGGCCTCCTGGTCCAGACTGCAAGGATGAAACTTTATTGCTGGAACAGCACAGCAGGTCAGGCAGCATCCAGGGAACAGGAGATTCGACGTTTCGGGCACAGGCCCTTTATTTCAACCAGACTGCAAGGACACTATCACTGTGTCACAAGTGCTGTCTCAGGCTGTAAGGTATATGCAGCCCCATTAAAGGCGCTCACAAATGAAACAACTTATAAAATCCATTAGACACCTGGTTTCAAGTGAAATCGACATGGGCAACAGTAACAGATCCGACATGTGGCAAATATTTGTCTACAGCTTGCCCAGAATGTAAGGGAGGAAGAAGAGATTTAAGCAGCTTAAGTTGAAGCCTCATATCAACAGCTTGTGAAAGGCTGACATGAGAGATGTTAATTTTGCTGTCTACTCTGCGTTCACCACATAAAGATTGTTTAACCTGCTACTCCGGCCTCCCATGGGTCCTTATGGGTGTACCTGCATTGCCAAAACAGACATAATATTTGTTCTACTGCAGTCGAACTTTCACTATCTTCCCTACAATGTTGTTTTCTTCATTCTAAACAACTTGCATTGACATAGCACCTTCAACATAGTAACACGTTCCAAGATGTTTTCATACAAAATCTCACACACTGCTGGCAGCCAAACATTTGGCCAATACGGTAGGGTTTAAGGTGCATCTTAAAAAGGAAGAGAGAGGGAGGAACGGTGGAGTGAGGAGATTCAGAGGTGTGCAAGAGGGCCAGAAATCCAGAGATGCCCGAGAGCTGGAGGAAATTACAGAGTTATAGAGGAGCTGAGCACAGAAGGATTTTAAACTAATGGTGGGAATTTTAAAAAACAAGGTATTTGCTAACCAGGAGCTAACAGAAGTCGCTGGGTGTGGGGTGGTTTGCTGCTTTCCATGTGCACCTCTGCAGGATATTTGATGAAGGAGCTTCTCACAACTTGGCACAAAACTGCCCTCAGTCCTCCACTGGAAAACAGAAAGACTTGCATTTCTATAGCACCTTTTCCAAAATGCATCTAATCCACTCTACAGCCAATGAATTACGTTTTGAAGCAGTTCCTGGTGAAATATAGGAAACACAGGAATCAGTTTTACACAACAAGCTCCCACAGACAATTAGGAGCTGATTTTCATAAAAATAATTTGTGGAGAAGGTGTTGCAGGAGGTTGCTATGTGCAACCCCAAGAGAGACAAACACACGATCAAGAGCAAACCATATTCAAACTGATTACACCTCCCCAACAGAGGGGGCAGTATAAGACAATGCTGAGCTCTTGCAAAAGTGGCCACACTCCCTCCCGAGTTGGTGGAAGCAGTTTGTATTGGTTAAAAGGCAAATCAGAGAGACATGCTTCCGAAAATAGTATTGTGCATCGGTGAGTATATTGAGAACGAAATGAAATGAGTGGAGCTTGACTTGGGAAGAAGAAGTGATCCATTGGATGCAAAAGGCCTCCATCACTGGGCATTTTCCTCATGTCTGGATCTGTTGTTCATTGATAAAGATTGGTTGCTATGATTATGGCAAACGAGGTCCTTGGCAATTTTTTTTTATTGTAAAAGCTCAATTGCATGAAGTGCAGTGAAATTCTAACAACCTCATTTGGGCTCCATTCCATTGCAAAATGGAACTAATTACATTCCCATTAAAGTGACTCTCAAATATAATTGACCCCAGTTGCATTTTGACACAACGACCTGAGATGATGGTTTTACCTCACAGCGCCTTGGCCGCAGCTGCCCCAAGCTTTAGCGCGTCCCTCAGCACATAGTCCTGGACCTTGAAATGTGCCAGTCTGCAACACTCAGTCAGGGTCAACTCCTTACAATGGAAGGTAAAAACAATGACTGCAGATGCTGGAAACCAGATTCTGGATTAGTGGTGCTGGAAGAGCACAGCAGTTCAGGCAGTATGCAAGGAGCTTCGAAATCGACGTTCCTGATAAAGGGCTTTTGCCCGAAATGTCGATTTCGAAGCTCCTTGGATGCTGCCCAAACTGCTGTGCTCTTCCAGCACCACTAATCCAGAATCCTTACACTGGAAGACCAGCAAACTTTGGGCAGACCAAAGAGCGTCTTTCACCTGAGTTTCACCTAGTCCTCCAGGCACAGTCGAGGTTTGTTCATTTTGTGCCAAAGAAGACAAATCTTGCTGAGAATGAGTTATTTTGATGTTAGCCCACAATATCAAGCAGTCACTACTTAACTTTCTAAAGCTGCGAGATCGAGAGAAAAAGAGGGAAATTCCTTCTGCGTCAGGTGAAAGAGAACTGGATCAAACCCTGAAACTCTGCCAGGAGAAGGTTTATAGCCTCTTAGCCGTCATTAAATGGGAGTTCCACACTGTGTTTCCCTTCAGCATTTAATTAATTCACTTCACATCAAAGATTCTCGAAGCCATAACATTCCATTTCTGCAGTGTAGCCTCTCTCGCTGAATGATCACGCAGATTGTGAAATGTGGACATCACTTTTCACTAAAGACTGTGCAAAGAGGAGCAGAAATTGTTATTTTTAAAAAATGTATCATCAGACAAAACACAAGAAATATCTCCGGTGTCTTTCTGATCAGTTGCAACTAAGTTTGTAGGAGGATAGGAATTTCTAACTACCTTTATCTCTATGAGCTGAAACTTGTCAAAAATGGGAAGTAAATTCCAAAATGAGTTAAGCAAACTGCTTTTTGTTTGGCTGCGAGACAAATATTTGGTCATTTCTCAAGGAGTGAGGAGGCTGCAGGAAACTGTACTGGCCATGTTATGATTGCTGCAGTAGCTTCGATGTAGATTATAGGAACCACATTCATGGATTTGTCTTCCTCAGGGTTAACGTCTGCAACAGTCAAATGATATCTCCCAGAAAAACAAACAGGAGAAATGTCTCAAACCCAAACAATGGGGATGTAATGGCCTATTATTATTATTGCTGGGCAGTTAATCCAGAGACCCAGGCAATTTTCCAGGGACCTGGGTTCGAAGCCTACCAAGGCCGATGGTGGAATTTGAATTCAATAAGAAAATCTGTAAGTAAGAGTCTAATGACCATGAAACCATTGCTGATTGTCATCTGGTTCACTATTGCCCTTTAGAGAAGGAAACCGCCATCATTACCTGGTCTGGCCTACATGTGACTCCAGACCCACAGCAATGTGGTTGACTCTTAACTGCCCTCTGGGCAATTAGGGATGGGCAATAAATGTTGGCAATGCCCATATCCTGCAAATGAATAAGCAAAAAACTTAAAAGTTCCCATCCTCGTGCTCAAACCTCTTGATGGCAATGCTCCCCCTTCCATCTCTGTAACTTACTCTGGGATCATTAGGTTTACGGCCTAGTATCCATCTCCCATGATCATCATCAAAATGTCCTGACAGAGAGTGTATCCATTTAAATTAGACAGAGCCCCAGGATTTGATATTCAGAAAGCTCATGTGACTTGGTCACATGGTTATTGGGATTGCTTTATAAGAGGTTAAAGAGGCAACATTTTTAGAGGAGTCATTTCACAACTCAGCGTTTAGACAGCCCTTAAGGGACTGCAACATTATTCAAGGTGTTCAAAGTCAGGGGTTCATAAGTGGCCAAAATTGGAAGAGGACAGCGACCTTGAACAGTTATGGAGCTGACGGAGATTACTGAGATAGGGAGGGCATCCACACCACCAAGTGATTTGCAACATTTTAAAAATCAGAATGTCATTGGGCTAAAAGGGGAGATGCTGGTGTAGTGGTAATGTCACTGGGCTAGTTGCAGCTGTACAGGACATTGTTAGATCATTTTTGGAATATTGTGTTCAAGTCTGGTCTCCCTCCTATCGGAAGGATGTTGTGAACCTTGAAAGGGTTCAGAAAAGATTTACAAAGGTGTTGTCAGGGTTGGAGGATTTGAGGTATAGGGAGAGGCTGAATAGGTTGGGACTGTTTTCCCTGGAGCGTCGGAGGCTGAGGGGTGACCTTATACAAGTTTATGAAATCATGAGGGGCATGAATGGGGTGAATAGCCAAGGTCTTTTCCCTGGGGTGGGGGAGTCCGGAACTGGAGGGTATAGGTTTAGGGTGAGGGGGGAAAGATGTAAAGGGACCTAAGTGGCAACATTTGCACACAGAGGGTGGTACGTGTATGGAATGAGCTGCCAGAGGAAGTGGTGGAGGCTGGTACAATTACATTTAAAAGCCATCTGGATGGGTATATGAATAGGAAGGGTTTAGAGGGATATGGGCCAAATACTGGCAAATGGGACTAGATTAATTTAGGATATCTGGTCGGCATGGACGAGTTGGACCAAAGGCTCTGTTTCCATGCTGAACATCTCTAGTTATCCAGGGGCACTGGCTAGTGTTCTGGGGTCATGGATTCAAATCCCAGCAGAGTAACTGGTATAGTTCCAGTTCATAAAAATTGAGTTGAAAATTAGTAAAGTGAATGTGAAACCATTGCTCATCATTCTAAAGTTCACCTGGTGTAGTGTAGGGGAAGGAATCTGCAGGCCTTCCCTAGTCTGGCCCTCAACGTCTCTCCAGATCCACAGTAACATTATTGACTGAAATGACTGTAGCAAGTTGCACAGTGTAAGGGGGACTGGGTACAGGTAACTAATGCTATAGGGACACCCACACCCACAAGCTCAGGAATCACAGAAGTGATTTGGTCAGGGTGTGAGTTTGGACTCATTCAGGGGAGTTTAGAACAGGAAGTCAGACTTCAGCAATTCTGATTAAGTCATTGGATTCGAAATATTAACTTGGTTTCTCTCTCCATTGTAGCTGTCAGACCGGCTGAGTTTCTCCAGCATTCTCTCCAGTTTGTTTCCGATTTCCAACATCTGCCACAGTTTACTTTTATTTGGACGCTAAAACTTCTTTCATTTGCTAACCTCCTGAAGCCTTCGGCTGCTGTGCAGAACAAACAGTGCAGTGTTTGCATTGAGAGATCAGAGTCAGTCAAGTAAGCTGCTTCAATAAAAACTTTCAATAACAAAAGCCGAGCAAACAGTTTTCATTCAGAGTGCTGTATCCATCAGTAAAGCACATAGACACTTAGCTAAACAAATAGCAACTCTCCGGGCCAGTCCCCATCCCCACCTTCTCCCTCCCCAGCCCCCCTCCTTGTTCTGTTTGTCAGGTTAATATTGACTTGTTCTCTTACATAGTGCACAATCATCGCTTGGTTATTCACAATGGTGTGTAACCAGCATTAGGACAACATGAGGAGATATCAGTCCATGTAATGTTAGACATTCATGGTTTGTGCTTTTTTTATGCCTGTCACTCCATCTCTGCATTTACTCTCTCCAACACAGTGCTTCTAAATGACATTACTACCCAAATTAAATAGTAATCTATCTCTCTGTGATTACAAGGCCATATACTGCCTCCGTATCTTATGTACACACTCATTACCCTTTACAAAAGCTAGTTACCTAAACACAGGAAATCTTTTGGTAAACATTTGACTTTTTTTCTCTATTCTTTCATGTGACGTGGGAGTTGTTGGCTAATGCCAGCAATTGCAAATAAAGCTAAGGCAGAGTGAAAACACTCTTGGCAATAAATCTTCAGCAGTTACTCTGGGTTCCTGATGGACTCCCTGCCTATGAGGGTCACCTGGGTATGAGCTGAGTTTTTATGTCCTGCAGCTCATGGGGAGATGACAGGTCAGGCAGGAGGCCAATGCAAGCTCAGAGTCTCCCAGATTGTCTGGGGCTTCAAGGAATTAAAGATTAGTAATCGCTTGGGCACGGAAGGTAGTAAGAGTTGGAGAAAGGTTAGAGGAATATTAAATCAATTAGATGTGTTTTCACTGTCATTAGACATACTTTTGTTATTTCCTCAAGGGACTTGGCTGACTGAAAGCCAGGAGGTTCTGAGGGCAACAAGCCTCTGCTTGGACAGGAATCTTCCCATTAGGTGATGAGCTACTGGTAATGAAGAGTAAGGGCTTTTCATTGGCTGTGAGGAGGCGTGGTCAATGGTGGAAACATGGGAGGGTTGGTGTCATGAGATCAGAAGATGTTGGAGCAGAAGTAGATCCTTTGGCCCATCGAGTAGGCTCCCATTCAATGAGATCATGGCCGATCTGATAATCCTTAACTCTATTTTCCAACATTTTCCCCATAACCCTTGATTCCCTTCCTGATTAAAAACCTGTCTACCTCAGCCTTGAATATACTTAATAACCCAGCCGTGACAGCACTCCGGGGTAAAGATTTCCACAGATTCATTACCTCCAAGGAAAGAAATTCCTCCTCATCTCTGTCTTAAACATGCAACCCCATATTCTGAGATGATGCTGTCTGGTCCTAGAGTTTCCCACAAGGGAAACAACATCTACCCTGTCAAGTCCCCTGAGAAATTTGTATGTATCAATAAGGTCACCTCCCATCCTTCCATAGTCTAATGAGTACAGGCTCAACCTACTCCACCTCTTCTCATGAAACAGTTCCTCTATACCCAGTATCAGTCCAGTTAATATTCCCTGGATTGCATCCATTGTTAATGGTGTGACTAGTTGGCAGTCACATGATGCAATCTCCTGGAATACATTGACTGGAGATGGCAATCCGAACCAGTGTATGTTCCGTTTAGCTGGTCAGTTCACTGTACATATATGGTTAATATGCTGTACATATGTGGCTGTAACTGGTTAATGCAGACAGCACACAGATCAGCGGGAGAACCAGCAACCACACACACTCACATCAGTCTGTGTATGGTTGGCCAAGGTATGGCTAAGGTTGCAGTCAGGCAGCCATGTTACCACTAGCTAGATCTAAATGTTGTAGAGTCATTGATTAATAGAGATGTACAGCACAGAAACAGACCCTTCAGTCCAACTCACCCATGCCAACCAGGTATTCTAAATTAATCTAGTCCCATTTGCTAGCATTTGGCCCATATCCCTCTAAACCCTTCCTATATATACATCCATCCAGATGCCTTTTAAATGTTGTAATTGTACCAGCCTCCACCTTTCCTCTGGCAGCTCATTCCATGCATGCACTGTCCTCTGCGTGAAAAAGTTACATCCCGGGTCCCTTTTAAATTTTTCCCCTCTCACCTTAAACCTATTCCCTCTAGTTCTGGACTCCCCCACCTTGGGGAAAAGACCTTGCCTATTCAGAGTCAAGAGTGTGGTGCTGAAAAAGCACAGCAGGTCAGGCAGCACCTGAGGAGCAGGAGAATCGATGTTTCGGGCAAAAGCCCTTCATCAGGAATGGCTTTACCCTATCCATGCCCCTCTTGATTTTATAAAGCTCTATAAGGTCACCCATCAGCCTCTGATGTTCCAGGGAAAATAGGCCCAGCCTATTCAACCTTTCCCTATAGCTTAAACTCTCCAACCCTGGCAACATCCTTAATTGAAACTCCTTTCAATGTAGGTACAACTAACCAGCATTCTGACTCCTCCTGGTGAATTTATTTTGTTGCTGACACTGGCTCTGAGTGTCATCCAATCAGAATCTCTTCCCTTATTCAAATATGATGAAAAAAAAGTTTGGTCATTATTACATTGCTGGGAATATCTGGCAGTTTTCTGCACACAAATTGGCTGCCAACATGAAAACAGTCACCACACTTCAAAAAGTGCTTCATTGGCTGCAGAGCACTTTGTTACAGCATGAGGCATGAAAGGTGCTATAGAAATGCAAGTTTTATCTCTTCTGAAAACAAGTCACTTTGGACTCAAAATATTAACTGTGTTTTTCTTTCCATTGATGCTGCTAGACCTGCTGAGGTTCTCCAGCACACACATACACACACTCTCTCTGTTGGTTTCCAGTGACTGCAGTATTTTGGTTTTATTTGTTGTTGTGGGAAGGACTGCAAAACTTGAAAAAGAAGACATCCTAGACAGAACATTTCAGAAAGTATGATCAAAACCCAATCACTTAGTCAGTATATTCCCAGGAGTTCCCTTTTGTGAATGTGTCTGGGATAGTGAATGGAACTCAAGGGAGCCTGTCAGAAAATGATATTTTCAAATGTTGAGCACAGGGGAAAACTTTTAATTTTTTTTTGCTGAAAATTGAAAAGCCAGCCATGAAATTACCTCTCAGCAATCATCTGCATCACTGTGAGGTAACCACTTCAATTTTAATTGCACTTTGAAAATCCGCCAGTACTTGGTTGCGCACGAGTGCAGCTCCTCGATATTTTTCAAAAACTTTTCTTTTTCCAATACTTACTGATGGCGGCCCAGCCTCTGGTCCAAAGACAGTCCTGTCAGCCCTCCTGGCTGGAGAGCAATGAGCTTTGGAAGAGACAAGTGTGTTTCCGGGAATTATTCACTGGGGAAGAGGCAATTTAGCTTGTCATGATAGCTCGAGTTTGCAACTGAAAGGACTATCCAATCAATCCCATTCTCCCAAACCACTCATTTCCCATTGTCTTGTGAACATGCCTCCTTCCAATATTTCACCAATTCTGGCTTTAAAAGGTTTTTAAAGATTCCTTTGTGGGACGTGGGCATCACTGGCTCAACCAGCATCATTTGCTCGTCCCCAGTTGCTCACTTTGGCATTGAACCTACTTCCACCAAGCTCAGCAGGTCTGGCACCATCTGTGAAGAGAAATCAAAGTTAATGTTTCGGGTCCGCAGTTCTGAGGAAGGGTCACCGGACCTGAAACGTTAACTTTGATTTCTAGTCGCAGGTGCTGTCAGACCTGCTGAGCTTTACCAGCAACTTCCGGTTTTTCTTTCTAATTCGCAGCATCTGCAGTTCTTTCAGCTTTTACGTCCACTGAGCCCTTTCAGGTAGTGTATTCCAAAATCTTCCTTGAGTGAAAGATCGCAGGGCTGACTTATTGCCAAGGTTAATAGAAGGCAAATTGGCTGCAAATTTGAAGATAGGCATGAGGGGAATTCTTTTTTTCTCTGAGGATTGTGCAACTTTGCAACTGTCTGTCTCAGAAGTTGGTAGGAGGCAGGGTCATTGAGTATTTCTAAGGTGGAGGTAGATCAGTTGTTGTTAGGCAGGGAAATCAGTGGTTAGCTGGGTTGGGGGCACAGGCTAAGATTTGAATGTGGAGTTTAGAGCACAAATAGATCGACAATGATCCTATTTGCTGATGGGGTAGCATTGATGGGCCCAGGGGCCTCCTTCTGTTCCTGATTCATATTTATGCAAATGGAGAAGCAGAACCTTATAGAACTGAGATCAGAGGAGGGAGCACAGTCAAACATCAATCACTTTGCTTCCTCATTAATTAAGATGTACCTCAAATGCTTTTGGCCATCACAGTTGTAAGAGCAGCACATCCTGAGTGTCACCAGAAGCTGAACTGAACCTGCTGAATAAATATCAAGGCTACAAAAACAGGCCAGAGGCTGGATCAGGAATATCTCACTTTCCCATTCCCCAAAATCTCTCGATCACCTACAAGACGTAAATCAGGGCTGTGAAGCAATATTTATCTCTCCGGGTTCAGCTCCCAACAACACACAAGAAGCTGGTGAGCATCCAGGACAAAGAAGTCCACTTGACTGGCCCCCCCATCAACCATTCTAAACATTCAACCCCCTCAACACCCACATTGAGTAGCGGCAAATGCCATCTACAAGACGCACTCTAAAGATTTATCAACGCTCCAGACCTGCACCATTTCCATCTGCAAGGACCAAGGGCAGCAGACACATGGGAACACCATCATCTGGAAGTTCTCCTCCAAGCCACTCACCATCCTGACTTGGAAATATATGGTTGTTTCTTCACTGTTGCTGGGTCAAAATTCTGGAACTCCCTCAGCCACGCCAAGTAGACTGCAGCAGTTCCGAAAGGGAGCTCAGTACCAGCTCCTCAAGGGGATTTGCAAATTGGCAAACCACACCCACGTCTTGAACATTCATTAAATAATGTGTTACACTCAAATTCTCTGCTGGAAACCAAAACTCAAAAATTTGGGCATGAGTTTCTTCTCTCCACTATTTAATATTTAAAATGAATAAGTAATGCTTCTGTTAAAAGGTCAATGTCATTAAATGTTTGTTAATATGGTGAGCATGTTTTGGCCAACACCACTGTTCTGTTAATGTTAAATTCATTTACAATCAATATTGTGTCAACATAAAATCATCTGGAACACAATGAAACGTGGCTCACAGGGGCACTGAGAGTTGCAATTTGTTATTTTGGATGAGTTACAATCTGTTTTAATCTTAATGATTAACCCTGATTAATCCTGAACATGTAAACACAGAGCTGGAGTGTATGGGCTCAAAGTGATCCTGTGTGAATGATGATATCCACCTTTCTGGTCTAACTAGAAGAGCCTCTTGAAAAAAACAATGAGGTTTATTGTATTACTGTGACTGTTATAGTTACATGTTTCATTAATATGTCTGGGATGGCATGGTGGCTCAGTGGTTAGCGCTGCTGCCCCACAGCACTATGCACCTGGGTTTGATTCCACCCTTGGGTGACTGTCTGTGAGAGTTTGCATGTTCTCTCACATCTCTGTGTGAGTTTCCTCTGGGTGCTCTGGCTTCCTCCCACGGTACAAAGATGTGCAGGTTTGGAGGATTGACCACGCTAAATTGCCCAGAATGTCCAGGAAGTGTGCAGGCTAGATAGATTAGCCGTGGGAAGTGCAGCATTCCAGGGTGGTTGGCTGGAGAGGTGGGATGC
>NC_057745.1:3041988-3050928 GCF_004010195.1 Chiloscyllium plagiosum | reverse complement strand
AAATGTTGTAATTGTACCAGCCTCCACCACTTCCAGACATGCACCACCCTCTGCGTGAAAACGTTGTCCCTTCCGTCCTTTTTAAATCTTTCCCCTATCACCTTAAAATTATGTCCTCTAGTTCTGGATTCCCCCAACCCAGGGAAAAGACTTTGTCTATTTACCCTATCCATGTCCCTCATGATTTTATAAACCTCACCCCTCCGCTGCCAATGCTCCAGGGAAAACAGCCCCAGCCTATTCACCTTCTCTGTATAGCTCAAAACATCCAACCCTGGCAACATCCTTGTAAATCTTTTCTGAGCTCTTTTACCACTGTGATCTCCATTGTTCTCCAACACCAACATCGTATCTCTCCCTGATTTTCATCACTGCAACATTAGTGATCCACACCTTCTGTGTTGGGCCCTCAGGCCTGTAATTCTAACAGGTTGGTTTTGTTGTTGTAATTGTAAAGCCTGCCCTCACTGCCTTGTAACCACTCACTCATCTGCCAACTGACCTTTCGCCTACTTACCGGTCATTCTCTACGTCACTTACACATTTTCCCTTGTATCTCCTCACTCTCCTTCCACACCACTCCCTCATCCACTTACGTCCTGCTCTACCCCGCCCTCAATTACACATCTCCCACCTTACCCCCTTTGCCACACACCAGTCTACTGCCTCAACTGCTGACCTTACACACATACCTTCGCTCAGTAGCTTGACAAAGCAGCCTTAGGAGTGGCTAACGTCTTGCTCACTGAAATATGCAACTATCACAAATAAAAGGGTAGGGGGCGTGCCTTTGATAACGATTCCCTCTGGTACTGACTGTGTAGTTTGTTAGCTGGGTCTGTAGTGATGGATCCTGCATGAGCTGGGACTGTAGTGATGGATCCTGCATTAGAAGTCAGACCCAAAAGATTTGGGCAGTAAAGTGGGCAACTATTTGACTGAACTGGGTTGCAAATAAGGAGGACTTGGGCAATGGTGTCTGGCGATCTCACCGACTCAATATACACTTCGGCTGCATTACCAAAAGATGATTTTTCACATTAAAGTCCAAAGCAACAGCAAACGATAGTTTCTGTTACAATGCATTTTAAAGAAGTTTTAAAAATAAACTGCAGACACTAAGTAGAAAAGGTTGCAAAGCATGTACTACTTAAGAAAAACTACATTAATTCAGAATTAATAAAAAACTACAGTTCAAAAGCAGGCCCGACAGCCCATCACATATCGCACAGATCAACGAGTTACCATCTGGCCTAATACCACTAGTTTTTAACCTTATAGTTTAAAGAAATTCAAATGCAAATTCTAGTTATTTTTGAATGGTTTGGGCTTTTCTGTCTCAAATGGTTTCCAGGCAGTGAGCTCCAGATCCCCACCAACCCCTGCCTGAGTCAGAAAGTTACCTCAAATTCTCTCCAAACCTCCAATCTTACCATAAACCTATATCCCCTCTTTATGGATCCTATGACCAAGCAGAATTGACCTTTCTATTTAGACCTTTGATAACCTTGTTTGCTTCAATTAAATCTCCCCTCTTTAAGAAATCTGCTCATGATATTGCCACCACATGCTAGCAGGTGACCTGAGGGTATTTCATACTCCATCTTATTGCAAATCGTGTGAAGCATGACACACTATGGAAGCTATGTTTCTCTGTTGTAACTTAATAGCTTACTATCAACCCAGATCATTACATGCCTCAGGATTTTAATGTTTGTACTTAATAGTTAGTTGTAATAAATGGGGGATTTTTCAATACTGTGATACCTACACCTAGTTTCTTATGTTGTGAGAGACTAAATAAACATTGCCACATCCTGTTGCAGAGACAAATTCACGACACCCTTAGCCTCCTCTGTTCCAAATAAAGAAACTTGAATCTGTTTGACCTTGCCTCATAATCAAAAAGCACTATCCATGTAACTCTGGAGGCCACAATGTAGACAAAGCATTAAAGTGAATAAATCCCTAGCCAGAATACAGACAGTCCCCAGACTGGAAACACGTTCCATTCTGGAGTCTGTTCACAAGTCGATTTGTACTCAAGTTGAAATGCAATGCAGCTTAATGTGATGGAGCTGTTCATAATTACAAGAATTATCTGTATCTTGGGTCTTTAAAATTACACCCCAGTATGGGATCACATTTGTAGGCATGAGCATTGGTAAGTCAGACATTAGTAAATTGGGAACCCCCTGTACTGATTAAATAGGGACTAGAGAAACAATATATCATGGTACATGTCCACATTTGATTACCATATTCCCCTGACTGATAAGTTGAATTGAGGTAAATGGGGCTGAAGGAAACAGTCAAGTGAATGAAATGAAGAAAAGGTTAACGGTGATATGAATTTGGAATGAATTTGAACCAGGCCATAAGGAGGCCTGACCCAGGGCATTTACATGTTGATCTGCATCAATATCATTGAGGAGATTTACCAATCCAAATCAATAGCATACTCTGCTGATAATCCCTGCTGTTTATCTTGGCTGAAGCTCTCAATTTATTTAAATATTTAGCATCTGAAAAGTTTAAAGCTATGTAAATTTGATGGGGATCAATTTATGCCAATTATAATTCCTCACAATCAACATCCTGGGGGTTACCATTGACCAGAAACTGAACTGGACAAAGTGATGTAAATATAGTGGTTACAAGAGCAGGTCAGAGGCCAGGGATACTGTAGTGAGTAACTCACCTCCTGACTCCCCAAAGCCTATCCACCATCCACAAGGCACTTGGCAGGAGTGTGATGGAATACTCCCCACTTGCGTGGGTGAGTGCAGCACCAACACACTCAAAAAGCTTGACACCATTCGGAACAAAACAGCCCTCTTGTTGAGCACAGCATCCACAAACATTTTCTCTGTCCACCATCGATGATCAATAGCAGCAGTGTGTACTATCTACAGGTTGCACTGCAGAAATTCACCAGGTGCTTAGACGGCAACTTCCAAATCCATGACCACTTCCATCTGGAAGGGCAAGGGCAGCAGATACATGGGAACACCACCCCCTGCAAGTTCCCCTCCAAGCCGTTCACCATCCTGACTTTGAAATATATCATTGTTTTCTCATTATTGCTGTGTCAAAATCTTGCCATTCACTCCCTAACGGTATTGTGGGTCTACTTACAGCACATGGACTGCAACAGCTCAAGAAGGCAGCTCACCTCCACCTTCTCACGGATGGCCCAGCCAGTGACACCCATATCTCTCAATTGAACAAAAAGGTGAATACTCAAACAAAAACTGGAGATGACTCCACATTCCTCTTTTTTTAAAATGCCTAGGTCAGTATTTGTTTCTCATTCCTAGCTGCTTTGGAGAAGATGTTGGCTACAGTATAACACTCATAATGCTGTTAAACTCATAGTCCTGTTAGGAAAGAACTTCCAGGATTTTGACTCAGCAACAATGAAGGAACGGCAATAAACTTCAAGTCAAGATGCTGAGTGGCTTGGAGGGGAACTTGCAGGGAGTGGTGTTCCCATGTATCTACGGCCTTTGTCTTTCTAGATGGAAGTGTCCTGAGTTTGGCTGGTGCTGTCAGAGGAGCCTTGCTGAGTTACTGCAGTATGCATTGCTGGTGATTCACACTGCTGCTACTGTGTGCTGGTGGTGAAGAGAGTGAATACTTGTGAGTGTGGTGCCAATTAAGTGGGCTGTTTTGTCTTGGATGGTGTCAAGTGTCTTGAATGTTTTTAATGCTGCACCTATCCAGGCAAGTGGGAAGTATTTCATCACACTCCTGACTTGTCGATGGTGGACAGGCTTTGGGGAGTCAGGAATTGAGTTACTCGCTCCAGTATTCCTAGCCTCCGACCTGCTCTTGTAGCCATTGTGTTGATATGCTGAGTCCAGTTCAGTTTCTGGTCAATGAAAAAAGAAGTGACTTTTGAAGGTTGTGCATGGGCATGGGCTTTGCCTTGTAGATCATAGAGTCATAGAGATGTACAACACGGAAACAGACCCTTCAGTCCAACTCATCCATGCCGACCAGATATCCCAACCCAATCTAGTCCCATTTGCCAGCACTTGGCCCATATCCCTCTAAACCTTTCCAGTTCACATACCCATCCCAGGTGCCTTTTAAATGCTGTAATTGTACCAGCCTCCACCACTTCCTCTTGCAGCTCATTCCATACATGCATTACCTTCTGTGTGAAAAAGTTGGCCCCTTAGGTGACTTTCTCTTTCCCCTCTCACCCTAAACCTATGCCCTCTAGTTCTGCTCTCCCCCCGCCCCAGGGAAAAGACTTTGTCTATTTATCCTATCCATGCCCCTCATGATTTTATAAACCTCTATAAGGTTATCCCTCAACCTCTGACATTCCAGGGAAAACAGCCCCAGCCTATTGAGCTCTCCCTATAGCTCTAATGGAGAGACTTTGGTGATGTAGAATGTGATTTACTTGCCACAGTATTCCTATCTTCTGATTTGTTCTTGTAATCACTGTATTTATATGGCTGGTCCAGATCAGTTTCTGACCAATGGTGATTGCAAGAATATGAACAATGGGGAATTCAGCAATGGTAGTAACTCGTGTTTTACAATATGATTTATTTTTGGTTCAAATATTGTCAATGTTTCAATTTGTTTTCAATAACCATTTTCTTTGTAACAGCAAACCACTGGGTAAAATTATTTAGCATATCTCGTAAATCACTCTGTACTTACATTGGGCAAAGAGGTATGGGTTTGCCACTGTTGAAATGTACCTCTTTCAGTCATGCTAGTCATGGCTGGGTGGGTGTCACTCATGCCTCTTGGTAACGGATCATGGGATCAAGCCCCAGTTGAGTAACCGACTCCAGGCTGACACATCCCATGCAATCCTGAGGGAGTGTCACACTTTTCCTGGTGTCATCTTTCATGAGCATGGCACCGTTTCAAAAAAGGTCTTCCCCAGTGTCCTGTTCAATATTCGTTCCTTGACCAATGTCATTAAAACTGAGCACCCAGCCATTGTCTCACTACTTGTCTGTGGTGCTTGCTGTGCACTGATTGGCTGCAGTGTTTCCACCATCATAACAGTGACTATACCTCAGATCTTTGGGAGGGCCTGAGAACATGAAAGTTGCTTTATAAATGTGAGTATTCCCTTCTTCGTTAACTTCACTGTGCATACTTCATTTCCAGTTCAGGTCTGGGCTCTCGCAGCAAGTTGGTTGCAATTTAGATTAGGATGCACATTGGCCGAATGTTATATACTCCCGTGTCCATGGAGATCGGGACATGTCCATTGGATGGACCAAGCCTGGATGAGTTCAGATCTCCAGAGATTTTTCAAAGATAGGGACCAAAATGCTCAACAAAAGGCTTTCCTTTCTAGACTGGTCTAATCCTGGTCCAGGGAGCTGGTAACACAAGTGTCTGTTGGGGCCTTGTGAAATTCAGAACTCCCCCTTAAACCCATGAACTTTGAGGAAGGTCAACACCAAAGTGATGAAGTGAGCTTGACTCTCTGTGTACTTGACCCTGCCATAATGTCACCTGATAAAGAGTCTTCTCCCACATTGTTGCAACGTGTGTGCAGTCCAGTAAGAAAATCTGTATTCATGCATAGGCTTTTGAAAGTTGTATAATTAATTATCAACAGTCAGAATGACAATTTGCATTTATATAGCGCCTTTACCATAAAGTGCCCCATGGTGCTTCACAGAAGCATTATCAACTGGAGGGAAAATCTTCCAAAGTCAGACAAACAGATCCAACAACATTACTCCTGGGTTGTATTGATGAATGGAGGTTGACCATTTGCAAACCGTTGTCTTGTCCTGACTCAAATATTTTAATGTAAGTCTGGTTGCTATTGACACCTTAGACTGAAGAACTATAGATGATAGTTAGGCCTGAAAGTCAGGCAGAATCAGAAACTGAATCACATTAGGAACTGGTATCTTTAACAATTCATGCACCGACACATCGCTACATGATCAAACACCCTCACAGCAGACGTCAGCCAACTGCATCATTGTTCTTTATTGGTACATGATAAATCTCTACCCCTCCACCACCCTGTACTAAGCTTACATCAAAGTCACTGAACAAACAGGCATTTGTGAGATCGATATGCTTGCATTACACTGTCTCTCTAGTAAGTCTGCTCAACAGGGGATTGTACACTTTGGTACAGTGACCTTTGTTTCCACAGGAGATTCTCAAAGACAAGGTCATCACGCGCTTTTTCTTCCAACTTTGTTTTATTAAGTAAATATTCTCCTTTTTGAAGTAGCAGCTGTACTTTATGGTCAACAAGAATTCTTCTCTCCCCTAATTCATTCTTTGTCTCCCGCTGTGAACAGTCAAAGCCTTTCTCACCTCTCTAAATCTGCCTCTTCCTAAAACTGAAGTGGCTTCACAGATAACACAAGGTTCCTATGACCTCCCGAACTGTAGGTCGATTGCCTGAGATTACTGAACACTCAGCTTGGAGTGTTGCTCAGTATTATTTCCCCTTGTTGGGCCAGGGGTTTACCTCACTCTCCTGAGGTTACGCAGCTGTTCATATTTTGGGATGTGTCGACAGGTTTGGAATTTGAATCAATGCCCAGATAGGATCCCAGTTTTGTGAAGAACTTTAATCCATTTGGAAGTATTGACTGACATGTTGCTTTTGGCATTCTCAACGTCAGGATTTCCTGATTTAAGCACGGCGATTGAGAGGTTTGCTCCTCTTGATCTTGAGTTAGCTATCAAAAATGTGGGAGAGAACAAGCCAGCAGACATTTCCTCTGCATTTCCTTCACTTCCTGTGCAGAAATAGTTGCTCCCCACTGGGGAAAGTGCTGTCATTCTCCTGTTGGGACATCCTAATGGGCATGTCTCGGGAATTAGTGAATAAATGTTTGATCCTTTGTTTTTGTGAAACAGCAGTCAGCACTCCTCAAACAACAATTCGCATTCATATAGCACCAGTGGGTGTCTCAAGGAGCCTTACAGAGTCATGTGGGAAACAGGCCATCCAGCCTCCCTCTCTCTGCACCTTCTCAGCAACTGTAACATTGTATCCTGCTCCCTGTTTTGTTACGTTGATGCGCTTGTACAGTATGATCTGACTGTAGAGTATGTAAGACAACACTTCTCACTGTACCTTGGTACATGTGACAGTAATAAATCAAACTGAAACAAATCTCTGTCCCGTAAGAACCTACAACCCTCTCTATCGCTGCACCCCTCTGACGCTGGCCTTTTGTATGTCTCTGATGCTCACTGTCCTACCATTGGTGGCCTTTAGCTGCCTGGGCCCTTTGTTATAGAATTCCCTCCAAAAGCTTTCCACGTCTCCACATCACTCTCCTCCCTTAAGATGCTCCTTAAAACCTACCTTTCAAAAAAGCATTCATTCACCAGGGCTTAAAAATCTCCTTATGTTTCCTGATGCTAAATTTTGTTTAGTGATGAACATGTTGTGATGCTTTACTACTTTGAAGGCGCTATAATAAATGCCAGTTGTTGTTATAAAATTATACTTCATTACTTTCATTGTGCACCACACTTTAATCAATAATTGCTCAGTTACTCGAATAATTTTTTAATGCGACTTATTTTGTAAATATCCACAAATAATGAATAGTCTCTCAGTCCATGGTTTATATTTTACACGTGCAGTTGGGTTTTAATCAGGTGCCTATCCCAGTGCCCCCGGAGCTAACCCAGTAAATACGGGGTAGTTGGGATGGTCAGGTGTGGTAGCCACCTTCCACACTCAAATAAATAATGAATGGTTCATCTGATGTGGTCAAAGACTTGACTCTCTCCAATATTGTGATGTTACAGTTAACATAGGCAGGAAGGAACAGTTGGGTTTATTTTTTAAGGGGGAGAGGGGAAGGGGGGATAACTATCTTCAGAGAATTGCAGGTGCACATTAAGGCACCTTTCCCCCACCCCAACTCGCTCAGAAGATAGCATCACCCACTACCTCCTTCTCCTGCTCAGAAGATAGCAACACCCACTACCTCCTTCTCCCCACCTGGACATCAAAGAGAATTGTTAGAATGTGGACCTCACTGTCACAGAGAGTCGTTAAGAAGAATAGCTCAGATAATGTTTTACTCACTCATGGTTTGAGGGCGTCCCTGGCTGGGTCAGCATTTACTGCCTTGAGAAAGTGGGGGTGAGCTGCCTTCTTGAACTGCTGCAGTCCATGTGCTCTGGTCAGACCCACAATATTGTTAGAGAGGGAATTCCAAGATGTTGGTTCATACCATGTCCTCACATAGCTTCTCATATGGAACCATAATTCACAAAAGACTATGGGCATCTCTCTCAATTAAAGAGATCCACTAGGTTATGCATAGAGTCATATAGAGTCATTGAGATGTACAGCATGGAAACAGACCCGTTGGACCAACTGTCCATGCCAACCAGATATCCCAACCCAATCTAGTCCCACCTGCCAGCACCTGGCCCATATCCCTCCAAACCCTTCCTATTCATATACCTATCCAAATGCCTCTTAAATGTTACAATTGTACCAGCCTCCACCACATCCTCTGGCAGCTCATTCCATACACGTGCCACCCTCTGCGTGAAAATGGTCTCTTTTATATCTTTCCCCTCTCACCCTAAACCTATGCCCTCTAGTTCTGGACTCCGCGACCCCAGGGAAAAGACTTTGCCTATTTATCCTATCCATGCCCCTCATAATTTTGTAAACTCGATAAGGTCACCCCTCAGCCTCTGAGGGTCCAGGGAAAACAGCCTCAGCCTGTTCAGCCTCTCCCTGTAGCTCAGATCCTCCAATCCTGGCAACATCCTTGTAAATCTTTTCTGAACCCTTTCAAATTTCACAACATCTTTCCGATAGGAAGGAGACCAGAATTGCACGCAATATTCCAACAGTGGCCTAACCAATGTCCTGTACAGCCGCAACATGACCTCCCAACTCCTGTACTCAATACTCTGACCAATAAAGGAAAGCATACCAAA
>NC_057745.1:3030689-3038764 GCF_004010195.1 Chiloscyllium plagiosum | reverse complement strand
CTGCCCATCCCTGAGCCATGTTTCTGTAATTGCTATGACATCCCAGTCCCATGTTCCTAACCATGCCCTGAGTTCATCTGCCTTCCCTGTTAGGCCCCTTGTATTGAAATAAATGCAGTTTAATTTATTAGTCCTACCTTATTCCTGCCTGCCCTGACTGTTTGACTCACTTCTGTTCTCAGCTGTCCCCGTCTCAGATCGAGCTTGAGGGAAACCACTCTGTCAACATATTCTGTCCTTTTGTATACCACATGATTGTGCTGTGCTTTCCCAAGTGTGACTTTATTACTCTGTGTTTTCCTCACACAGTGAAGTCACTGCAAAGTTGGATGAGTTTCTTTTACAACGTGTGGGAGTGTGTGTTTGTGACTCAATGACGAGGGAATGTTTGTCCAGGCCAGCTTTCTGAAGAGATGGCCTTTGATAAGTCATGAGATCAATCTGCGCTCAGCAGGAGTGACAATGGGGGGGTAAGGGGGGCAGTGAACTGCTGCCACCAGCAGGATTTCATCCCTCTAAGCTCCTCGCAAATCTTTTGATGTCATTCCCTCTGCATAGGAGTTGGGATGTCATGTTGCTGTTGTACAGGACGTTGGTGAGGCCACTTTTGGAACATGTCCAGTTCTGGATGCCCTGCTATAAAAAGGATATTATTAAACTGGAGAGGGTTCAGAAAATATTTGCCAGGACTGGAGTGTTTGAGATATAAGGAGAGATTGGATAGGCTAGGGCATCTATCACTGGAGAGGTGGAAGTTGAGGGGTGACCTTGTAGAGGTTTATCAGTGATGAGGGGCATAGATAAGATGAATATGTGAACATACGAGGTATGGTTAGTAAGTGTATAGATGACACCAAAGTTCAAGGTGTTGTGGACAGTAAAGAAGGTTACCTCAGATTACAATGGGACCTTGATCAGATAGAAGCGCAGCAGGTCAGGCAGCATCCAGGGAACAGGAGAATCGACGTTTCGGGCATAAGCCCTTCTTCAGCCTGAAGAAGGGCTTATGCCCGAAACGTCGATTCTCCTGTTCCCTGGATGCTGCCTGACCTGCTGCGCTTTTCCAGCAACACATTTTCAGCTCTGATCTCCAGCATCTGCAGACCTCACTTTCTCCTCCTTGATCAGATAGGCCAATGAGCCAAGGAGTACACATTTACACTCTTACTGGTAAGGTCCTGGGGAGTGTTGCTGAACACAGAGATCTTTGTTCATAGCTCCTTGAAAGTGGTGTTGCAGGTAGACAGGATAGTGAAGAAGGCATTTGGTAAGCTTATGTCTACTGGTCAGTGCATTGACTATAGGAGTTGGGAGGTCATTTTGCAGCTGTACAGCACATTAGTTAGGTCACTTTTGGAATACAGGGCATCCTCGATGATCTGATTCACACAGGCGGAGAGTATTTTGTTCAGATAATCAAATGTTTGGATAATCGAATGTCCGGATAACTGATCTGATGGTCATGAGGAGCGGATGTGAGAGCAGGTTGCAGCTCCCCCAGTGGCCAGTGGTGTTGTGCGTTCCCCTTGCTACTGGCACGTTGTGGCCCTGAATCCAGCTCCTCCTGCTCAGTAAGTTCTCTTATTTAAACTTTTATTTCACATGTAGCTATTTTGTTACAACAGAGAATCTTGTTTCAAATAGAGTATCATACTTCAGGTGATACAATATAAGATGGAGCAAGAGATTCTTACACCCTCAGGTCTCAGGCTTTGTCATTGTCACAGTTTATCCAAGCATCAGGACCTTGAGATCTTTTTGGGATAATCCGCAATTCAGATAATCGAGGTTTGGATAACTAAGTTTGCTCTGCACTGCATTCAGTTCTGATTTCCCTGCTATTGGAAAAATGTTGTGAAACTTGAAAGGGTGCAGAAAAGACTTACAAGGATGTTGCCAGGGTTGGAGGATTTGAACTATGGGGGAGGTTGAATAGGCTGTTTTCCCTGGAGCATTGGAGGCTGAGGGGTGACCTTATAGAGGTTTATAAAATCATGAGGGGCATGGATAGGATAAATAGACAAAGTCTTTTCCCTGGGGCAAGGAAGTCCAGAACTAGAGGGCATAGGTTTGGGGGAGAGGGGAAAGATTTAAAAGGAATCTATCGGGTACATTTTTCACGCGTGTATGGAATGAGCTACCAGAAGTGGTGGAAGCTGGTAAAGTTACAACATTTGAAAGACATCTGGATAGATACATGAATAGGAAAGGTTTAGAGGGATATGGGCCAAATGCAGGCAAGTGGGACTAGTTTAGTTTGGGAACATGGTTGGCATGGACTAGTTGGACTGAGGGGTCTATTTCTGTGCTGTATGACTCAGTGACTCTATGAGAGACCAAATTTGGGGGAGATTTTGGGTGTAGAGGAAATGTCATTGCATCCATAATCCTGAGGTCTGAATTAATGTTTTGGGGTATGGGTTCAAACTCCATCATGGAGGCTGATGAAATTTAAATTCAAATTGTCTACTTCTGGAACATAATATAATTACATCAATCAATCAGTAATTGTGACCATAAACCTATCATCAGTTGTAAAAACTGACCTGGTTCACTGATGCCCTATGGGAAGCCTTCACTTACAAGAATAGTTGTAGGGATGAGAAATTTGAGGAAGTTCAGTGATGAGGAAAGATTGAAGAAGTTGGGTACGTTCTCCTTGGAGAGAGAAAGGCTGATAGGAGATCTGATTTGAAGTTTTCAAAATCATGAAGCGAGGCTGGAAAGAAATATAGGAAAAACATCAACCCACTTGTAAAAGGAACAGGAACAAGCAATCATAGATTTAAGGTGATTCACAAAAGGAGTGAATGTGATTAGTGATAAACCATTTTCACTCAATGAGTAAATAGGGTCTGGGAATCTGGTGAAGGTAGGTTCAACTGAAGTATTTAAGAGAGTATTGGATGATTATTTGGGTAAAAATAATGTGCAAAGGTATGGGAAAGGTCAGGAAATTGGCAGCAGATGGCCATCCTTCTGCACCCTTCTGTAATTCCGTGACTGTGTGGTATCTGCTGTCCACACCCAGTCTGGTCTACATGTGACTCCAGACTGATAGCAATTTGGCTGACTCAGAAATGGCTAAGTGAGCCACTCAGTTCAAGGGCAATTAGGGACAAACAACAAATACTCACGTCCTGTGGAAGAATAAAGAGAAAACCAAATCCCTTAATGGGTTCTGTGTAAGTCCATTACTCAGATTAACCTTCTAGAGCCCCACAGCTTATTGCCCTGTTCTATCGCAAACTAACAAATTGATTAGCCCCTTTGAAACCATGCTGTCAGTTTGCCCCATGTTAACTGCCCTCCCAGGGCTAGGGCCAATACCCAAGAGATGCTTGCTGGAATTGAGAGTGGTGCATGAGGAGCCAGAGCATTGGCCCAGTAGCAAAGTGGTTGTCACGTGGATCTCCATAGTTGCTGGAAGGTTAAGGTCACCTGTCTCTGTATGTTTTTAAAACAAGTAATTCTCAGGGTCTGGACAATGCTTTCAGGGCTGACAATTATCACCCAGAGATGATAAACGTGGGTCCACATTTCAAACCTTGAACAGTTTTTTACACCTGAGTAGTTTGCTTTGCCCCTTCACATTGAGTCAACCACATTGCTGTGGGTCTGGAGTCACATATAGACACAGACTGGGTAAGGACAGCAGATTTCCTTTCTGAAAGGTCAGCTGTGAATCAAATGGATTTTCATGGTAATTCAGCACTCTGGGATCACCTTTACTGTCGTCAGCTTTGTTTATCCATGTTCTTTTGAAATGATTTGAAAGTGCGGTGGTCAGATTGGAATTTGTATTTTCTGGATAATTGCTTTGGGCCCAGTATACTATCCCAGTAACTGACCAACACACCATCACTTCATTCCAAGGCTTGAAAATTGCCGAAACCCAATGATGAGAAAGGTGGGACCAGGTGGGAGTGGAGAGGGGTGCAAACAGGGATAGGGAAGGAGGAAAACCAAAATAGAACATACAACGTAAGCAGATATGTAATGTCTGAGGATTTATAGACACAGCCAGGCCCGCTGAGTTTCTTCAGTACTCTCACTTCTTGGATCTACTTGCTCATGACAATGGCCACAAGTGAGAAAGCACTTCAAGCAACCACTTGAAGCAGGTGATTGTAGTCACAACAAGTAAATGTTGAGGCTCTCTGAGCAGCCTGTCGAAAAATGAGCACAGCACAGCCAGGAGAAGACAGCTGGCCTGCCATGGTACAGATATACTGTCACTTCAAAAGAGTTTACCCTGACTGACTGAGTGTTGCAGACTGGCACAATCCAAGGTCCAGGACCATGTGCTGAGGGCACTAAAGCCTGGAGCAGCTGATGTCAAGCCGCAGTGGGGAAAGACCATCAAAGGTCTTTGCACCAAAGTACAGTGGGGGGGTTCCATTCAGTTATTGGATTCTCTCGGTGCCTCAAATATTTGTAGATGATATGTTGCATCGGTAAAAAATGCCTTTGGGTTCTTGGAACTGTCGGGAGAATCAAACTCCAATGTTTGTTTGTTCTCAATATGCAAAGACTGTACAGAACTGAATGTATGAATAGAAAGACTTTTTATGAGTAGAGTATATTTTTGAAATTAAAAAAAATTCTTTGAAACAACAGTGTGCAGAAAATGTAGTTTAGAACATCAGACAATGCAAGATTAAGGATCTCTTTGCCTATCCCATATCACTGCATTGGTATTGAAATATACAAGTTTGGTCTAGCAGAACATGGAAACAAAGAATTTTTATAACGTATTCTCTTTCCACACTTCAGGATGTCTCAGAGTGCTTTATAACCAATGAAGTACATTTGAAGTGCAGTCATTTTTGTAATGTGGGAGAGGGATGTTTCACACAAGGGAAGTTACTGCAGTGTGGAGCAAGTTGTGGTTTATCGTTCCCATTAAGACTTAATAATATTGAAGATACCGATGCCAAGATAACGAGTGTCTCATGACATCACGATGGAAAACAATGAGCACCCAGACTCAGGAGCGAAATGTATCCAGGGCAGAACGGAGAGCAAGATTACAAGAAAGTGATCTCATGGAGAGATACTAAACTGCCAGAAGGGAAATGGGACTGTGTTATTATCTGAACTCAGAGATAAGATTAGTTTCATTCCGGTGACGCCCACTCAGCTATTGTGTTTTAGAATTCAGATGATGATATTGTTCACATAATTCAAACTGACCTATTCTGCTACTGGCTGTGGGATGCTGTATGCATCCATCCTGGTTGTGGGTATAATTTATAGTATAATTGAGATTATTCACTATGCAACATTCCATTTCATGTGTGAGACCTGTATTTCAGTCAGTTAGCCTACACTCATTATTCAGTCAGTGTGTGCACTGGTTCAGCCAATTTCATCAAAAGTATGAGGACCACGTACAAAAAGACCTTCTTCAGTGAACTGGTTACTGGACCTACAATTGCTGCCATGCATATCCCTGCTCCCCATCCAACACCTATCCATACCACTGCTACCCATCCACTATCTATCTATACCTTTGTTCCCCATCCACTATCTATCCATATCTCCCATTCCCCATCCACTATCTATCCATATCTCCCATTCCCCATCCACCATCTCTCCATATCTCCATTCCCCATCCACTATCTATCCAAATCTCTGCTCCCCATCCACTATCTACTCATACCATTGCTCCCCATCCACTATCTATCCTCCATTACTGACATCTACAGGGAGATCTGAAGGTGTCAGGCACTGACACAAGGATACAGCAGCAGACAGTCTGTAGGTTTGGAAGCTGTCACTGGAAGAGACAAACAGAAAGAGAATGCTTGGTCGGCTGAGAAATGGGCCCAGAGAACACAGGCCCATGAATCCTGCACTGTCTCTCTCTGCAATGAACACGCTCTGTGAGAGTGGGGTTCCTGAGACATACCAGGTAATGTGTAACACATAGAGAGGCAAACCATTCTCTCACCAGACAACAGAACTCAGTGCGGTGAGAGAGAGGTGCTGCTTGGAGTGTATGGGATGATATAGGATGTGCGCCAGAGATAATCAGCACCTTTTGGAGCACATTAAGGAAATTAGAAATAAGGCCTTCCAAAAGTACATGCAGGATGTAATTGTTAATTGATCGATAAAAGCTTCAATATGTGTAAGACTACAGCAGCTGAATCTGCATGGATCACTTGAATGGTACATTGTCTTGTGAGTAACAGGCATTCACTTCCAGTGGTCTCTGCATCTGAAATGAGTTGCTTGTGGTGGACCAAGTGTAAACTTATGAAGAAGCTATTTCCAACAGCTGCAGGAAATTGGGTTATGCCTAATGTAAGCTTTTTGGGTTTCATCCATTTCGATCTCTCCTACATCTCTGAAACATTTCCCAGAAACGAGCCAATGGCTGTCTAATTATCTCTCATCATTGGGTGAAGTCAGGCAAGTATAATCTGAGCTGAGGAATGCCCATTGTTGATGTTGGTGAAAAAGCGTTGAAGACTTTCTGGAAATATGAGCAAGACAAGACGTATGTTGAAATAACCACAAAAGGAGCATTGTTCAAAATGCAGTTAGGAAGTATTACCAGATTAACTTCCAGGCAATTGACTGCATTAACAGCACATGAATATTTACAATTACAACAGCACAATATATGTAAAATCATTTCCGGAAGCATTTCCTGTCAAGTTTATTTCAATTTCCCTGCCACATTTATAAAGGTAAACTGTCCATGTAAACATGTGTTCTAATTACACCCTCTCAACCCCTAAACTCAATAAGAGATCAAACACAGCTGTTCTTCAACATTGTACTAGCAGAGTGTCTGTAGGAATGTCTCTGTAGGTATGTGTCCGGCAGTTTTCCATTCATGTGGGTTTTCCACTGTGGGTGGCTCAGCCGTTAGCACTGCTGCCTCACAGTGCCAGGGACCTGGTTCCATTCCACCCTCAGGTGACTGTGTAGAGTTAGTGCATTCTCCCTGTGTCTGCGCGGGTCTTCTCTGGCTGCTCCGGTTTCCTCCTACAGTCTAAAGATGTGCAGATTAGGGTGGATTGGTCATGGGAAATTGCCCACAGTGTCCAGGATGTGCAGGTTCAGTGGGTCAGCCATGGAAAATGTAGGGTCACAGGGAGGTGAGTCTGGATGGGATGCTCTTCACACGGTCAGTGTGAACTCGATGGGCCAAATGGCCAACTTCCAAACTGTGGGGATTCTGTGATGTCTAGTTTGCCATATGGGTGGTTTTATGGTGTGAACTCATTTTGAATCATTCAGAGACAAAAATGGATAGATTTCTTTCAAAGGGTACTATTTTGGGATCCAGTAAATGAGCTATTTGAGACATGGGACGTGGTGATGTGTCAAGTGTTTCTGAGGAATCAGAGGGCATATCCTTAGAATAAGGAGTCGGCTTTTTAAGAGTGACATGACATGGGATGTCTTCACTCAGGGAATGGTGAGTCTCTGGAATTCTCCCCCTGAGTCAACTGTGGAAATCAGACACTGAGTTTGTTCCAGACTGAGATCAATCAATTTTCGAGAAGGATATACACAATAAATGGCAGGTCCTGAGGGAGTATTGAGGAGCAAAAGGACCTTGGTGTACAAGTGCACAGATCCCTGAAGGTGTCAGCACAGGGAGACAGGATGGGGAAGCAGGCATATGGAATACTTGCCTTCATTAGAGTCATAGAGTCATAGAGATGTACAGCATGGAAACAGACCCTTTGGTCCAACCCGTCCATGCTGACCAGATATCCCAACCCAATCTAGTCCCACCTGGCCCATATCCTTCCAATTCACAGACCCATCCATATGCCTCTTAAATGTTGCAATTGTACCAGCCTCCACCACATCCTCTGGCAGTTCATTCCATAACCAGATATCCCAACCCAATCTAGTCCCACCTGGCCCATATCCTTCCAATTCATAGACCCATCCATATGCCTCTTAAATGTTGCAATTGTACCAGCCTCCACCACATCCTCTGGCAGTTCATAGTCCTGGACTCCCCGACCCCAGGGAAATGACTTTGTCTATTTATCCTATCCATGCCCCTCATAATTTTGTAAACCTCTATAAGGTCACCCCTC
>NC_057745.1:2994559-3029444 GCF_004010195.1 Chiloscyllium plagiosum | reverse complement strand
CTGCCCTCACTAGCTCGTAGCACTGGGAGTAATCCAGATATTACTACCCTTGAGGACCTCCTTTTTAAAATTCTACCTAACTCTCTGTAATCTCCCTTCAGAGTCTCAACCTTTTCCCTTCCAATGTCGTTGGTTCCAATGTGGACAATGACCTCCTGCTTGGCCCCTCTACCCCATGAGAACATTCTGCACCCTCTCTGAGACATCCTTGATCCTAGTACCAGGGAAACAACACACTATTCTGCTTTTTCTCTGCTGGCCACAGAAACGTCTGTCTGTACCTCGGACTACAGAATCCCCTAACACAATTGATCTCTTGGAAGCCGACGTATCCCTCATTGCATTAGAGCTAGTCTAGGAGTAAGGAAATTTTGTTCCAACTTTATAAACCATTGGCTTGGTCACAGGTGGAATACTGTGGGCATTTCTGGTTGCCACGCTATCGGAAGGATGTGATTGCACTGGAGAGAGTGCAGAGGAGATTCACTAGGAGCTTGCCTGGAATGGAATGTCTCGGTTATGAGGAGAGACTGGACAGGCTGGGATTGTTTTCCTTGGAGCAGGGGAGGCTGAGGAGGGATCTGATTGAGGTTTACAAAATCATGAGAAACATAGGCAGGGCAGGGCAGAAAGTGAGGGTCTCACCCTCATGGCAAAGTTTCTAAGACCAGATGGAATACGTTTGGATTAGATTAGATTAGGTTAGATTAGATTACTTATAGTGTGGAAACAGGCCCTTCGGCCCAACAAGTCCACACCGACCCACCGAAGCGTACCCACCCAGACCCATTCCCCTACATTTATCCCTTCACCTAACACTATGGGCAATTTAGCATGGCCAATTCACCTAACCTGCACATTTTTGGATTGTGGGAGGAAACCGGAGCACCCGGAGGAAACCCACACAGACACGGGGAGAATGTGCAAACTCCACACAGAGAATCGCCTGAGGCGAGAATTGAACCCGGGTCTCTGGCGCTGTGAGGCAGCAGTGCTAACCACTGTGCCACCGTGCCGCCCATGGTGAGGAGCAAGTAATTTTTCCCCAGAGGGTAGTAGAAATATGGAACGTGCTGCCTGAGAGGGTGGCAGAGGCAAGTACTCTCATAATATTTATGGCAGTTAAAATGCCAGTGTATAGGAGGCTATAGACCAAGTGCAGGTAAATGGGGCAGCATGGTGGCTCAGTGGTTTACACTGATGCCTCACAGCGCCAGAGACCCGCATTTGATTCCCGCCTCAGGCGACTGTGTGGAGTTTGCACATTCTCCCTGTGTCCACGTTGGTTTCTTCCAGGTGGTTTCCTCTGGTTTCCTCTCACAATCCAAAAGATGTGTAAGTCAGCTGAATTGGCCATGCTAAATTGTCCATAGTGTTAGGTGCATTAGGCGGGGTAAATGTAGGAAAATGGGTCTGGGTGGGTTTCTCTCCACAGGGTTGGTGTGGATTTGTTGGGTCGAATGGCCTGTTTCCTTATGAGATTGGTGTAGTTTGGTGTTTGCTGGTCAGCATAGATATGGAGGGCTGAAGGGCCTCTATGACTGTATGATTCTAGGACACTATCTAGTGACATCAAGGGATGTGAGGATGGTGTAGGAAGGTGGCTTTGAGGTAGGTGATAGGCCATGATCTAATTGAACAGTGGATGGGCTGAATGACTCACTCCTGATGAAGGGCTTATTCCCGAAATGTCGATTCTTCTGCTCCTCGGATGCTGCCTGACCTGCTGTGCTTTTCCAGCACCACACTCTCGACTCTGATCTCCAGCATCTGCAGACCTCACTGTCTCCAACCTTTCCTAGTGATTGAGCGATAAATGTTACCCCCTAGGCAGGGATAGAACACCTTTGCTCTTGTTCAAAAATGATCCCAATGGAATCATAAACGCCTACTGGAAAAACTCAAATGTCTCAGATTCATTTCCCATTGAAAGATGGATTAAATGGGGCTTTGTGAGGGGCAGATTACCAATGACGCTGTTTTGAATATTGATACAGGGTGTTGCAAAAGTTAGTAAGTAACATAAGAACCAGGGGTTGGAGTAGGCCATTCAGCCCCTTGAGCTTGCTCCACCATTCCATATAAACATGGCTGATTTCATCTTGGGGTCTCGACTCCAATTTCCTCATCTCTATTTTAAATCTGTTACCCCTTATTTTGAAACAATGACCTCTCATTGTGGATTGCCCCCCATGAGGAAACATTCACTCCACCATCTACTTTGTCAATCCCCTTTAGCATCTTACAGACCTCAACTAGATCTCCTCTCATCTTCTTAACTCTGGAGAATATAGGCCAAAGTTGTTCAATCTCTCCTCATAAGAACTTTGTACGAAGAACATACTGATAAACACAAACTAACATAGTCAGGACAGAAATGATAAAATTGAATGCCTGCATATATATCTATTCTCACAAACACTCATAATTTGATTTAAATAGCAATAGATATCAGTGCTTCGATGCACAATTTACATATGCAACGCATGACAGATACCAATTTATTTTTTTGAGTGCAGTTTTCTACCATCTCAGGACTACACTTACAGCATTGTAATGTTGCAGTGTAATTAACAGCAGTGATCGTTTGCAGTGTCTGCAAGCACATTTTAATAATGTTTACTTTATTATCAAAGGACAAAATTAACCCAGGAATTTATTTACATACCAGAGTAAGGATTGTAACAGCTTGCTAATTGCCTGTTAGGTGATTAATAATCCTACAGCAGATGCTAATGAATTGGGCATGTTATTCCTTCCAAGGTGTACTTGTAGAGAGCGTGTGCTCGGCAATTTAATTAGTGTGATAATTATGTACTTGTTGCTAATGCATGCAAGCAAATACCAACAAACGTTAAGAGATTAAAGTGAATTATTTCACAAAGAACTAATCGTCTTTAAGTGTTTTTAAAACAGTTTCCTTCTAGTATTCTGAGAGATCAGGTTGATTCATGACTGCAGCTTTTGAGAAACGTTGAAATTGCAAACGTAGGGAATAATGTTGCATTATCACATCTTTCACCTTCCCAAACACTCACTTACTCTGACTTACTTAGAAATGCCCTGACTTATTAAATAATAATTTGCATTTATATAGCGCCAAATGGGTCAATGGGCTGAAAAATGGCAGATGGAGTTCAGTCTGGATAAATGTGAAGCATTGCATTTTGTACAACAGACAAGGGCCAGGCTTGTACAATTAATAGGTAGAACCTTGGGTAGAACAGAAGGACCCTGGGTGCAGATACGTAATTTTTGAAGTTTGTGTGACATATGGACAGGGTGTTTGAAAGGGCATTTGGCACGCTATCCTTCATTATTCAGTTCTTTGAGTGTAGAGTTCGGATGTCATATTGAGGTTGTACAGGATATTGGTGAAGCCTCTTCTGGAATACTGTTTCCAGTTCTGGGCGCCCTGCTACAGGAAGGATATTATCAGGATGGAGAGATTTCAGAAGAGATTTACCAGGATGTTGCCAGGTATGGAAGGTTTGTGTTATAAAGAAAGTCTGGATAGGCTGGAAAGTTTTTCACTGCAGTGTAGGAGGTTGAGAGGTGACCTGACAGATGTTTATAAAATAATGAGGGGTATAGATAGATTTAATGGTAGTTGTCTTTTCTTTAGGATGGGGGATTTCAAGACTAAGGGGCACATTCTTAAGGTGGGAGAAGAGACATTTAAAAAATATGTAAGAGGCAAATTTTTTTTACACAGAGGGTGATTTGCATATGGAACGAACCTCCTGAGGAAGTGGTGGATGTAACTGTACCTATAATGTTTAAAAGACATTTGGATAAGGACATGAATAGGGAAGGTTTGGAGGGATATGGACCAGGAGCAGGTAGGTGGGTCTAGTTTAGTTTGGGATAATGTTTGACATGGACTGGTTGGACCGAAGGGTCTGTTTCCGTGCTGTTTCCATCAGTGTTTCGGAGAACCTTGCTGTCAATGCATTATTGTTAATGAATATGCAGGTAAGTCCCCAAGATAAGCTATGAGTTAGAGATGGGATAGAAACTGTGCTGAAAAGTTGGAACAAGAGAGGTTTTAGGCCAAGATATCTACTGTAAGATCCTCTTGTGATTATGTGAGTAAATACCATTTGAGAAAGCACTTTGAAATTTGGCCTGACCTTATCTGAACAAATGAATTCCAGCAATTAGCTTTTGTATGCCCAGTCTTATTACAATGGAGGCATAATACATTTTATTACTTCTTGTTTCTAACCTTTATTTTTCCTTTATTGCTTTGGTGTCTCTCTGTGTTTTCCCTAAAACTCTTCCATCTATAGATTCTCTATTCCTTCAGTTTCTTGTGGATTCCCAAATAACCTTTTCCCTACCTGTAATTATCTGTGCACGGAACCACAGGGACCTGTCAGAACTGCTGCATATTCGACCTTGAAAACAAGACACTCACCTGTTTTTAGATTTTCAGGGATGGTATGCCTAAATTGTTCCATAATTATAACTTCCCTCACATTCTTAGAATTTCTCTCTAACTTGAATGATCTAAAAAGTGGGCGGCACGGTGGCACAGTGGTTAGCACTGCTGCCTCACAGCGCCAGAGACCCGGGTTCAATTCCCGCCTCAGGCGACTGACTGTGTGGAGTTTGCACATTCTCCCCGTGTCTGCGTGGGTTTCCTTCGGGTGCTCCAGTTTCCTCCCACAGTCCAAAGATGTGCAGGTCAAGTGAATTGGCCATACTAAATTGCCTGTAGTGTTAGGTAAGGGATAAAATGTAAATATAGGGGTAGGGGTAGGGGTTTGGGTGGGTTGCGCTTCGGCAGGTCCGTGTGGACTTGTTGGGCCGAAGGGCCTGTTTCCACACTATAATGTAATCTAATGTAATCTAATCTAAACCATTTGATCCTGCAACATTTCATTCTCTTTTGCAAATTTTACAATAGCCTAGTTGTATTTCTTGCAGTCCTAAGTTATAATTGATAATCTTCAGGAAGTATCTCATGTGCATTGAGTATTCATACTCTACAGATTGTTCTTCTGACAAACTGTCAAACATTGTCATAGCTGTACCTATCAAACGTTCTGTAACATTAAATTTCAAACATCTTTTGGTCACTTCATCTGTCCAGCTACCTTCTCAAATGAGGTCAAATACCTGTTGATTCCATCCTTAGTCAATTTAGGCATGAATATGGATTCTTAGTTAAGTCAAATCCCTCATCAAAATCACAATCTTCCTCTAATCTATTCCCCCTCTCACTCTTCTGGTGATATGTCCATCCTTAGCCTCTTCCTCTGTCAGAGTAAGGACAAACTGGAGGAACAACACCTGATAGTTCACCTTGGGAGCTTGCAGACCAATGGCCACAGTATTGACTTCACCAGCTTCATACACCCTCCATCCCAGCCTTATCCCAGGACCGGCCCTCCCCCACCTCCTCACCTCTCTGATCTGACCTTACCTATCCATCTTCCTACTTACCTATGCATTGCATCCTTCCCACTGAACCCCTCAACCTCCACTTTGGGACTGTCCAACAACATAGAATCAATGTCAATTTCACCAGTTTCCTCATCTGCCTTCCCCTCACCCTATCCCACAGCCAACCCTCCAACTCGGCACCACCCTCTTAACAGCCCTACCTGTTCATATTCCTTCCCACCTATCCACTTCACACTTTCCACCGACCCATCATAATCACCTCCCACTTTCGCCAACCTATCGCCATCCCAACTATCTTTTCACCAGCCCCAACCCCCCATTTATTTCTCAGCTACCTTACCACTCCTCAGTCCTGATGAAGGATTAAGCCCGAAACATTGAAACTCTTGCTCCTCAGATGCTGCCTGACCCCTCCCCAGTCCTGACGAAGGGTTGTGGTCTGACGTGTTAACGTTCCTGCTCCTCGGATGATGTCTGACCTGCTGTGCTTTTCACATCTATTACCTCCTCCTTCTGTCTTACTCTAACCTTTTCTTTGGTTAACTTACGTTGTCTAGTTTTTAATTCCATCTTTCTCTACTATTCTTTCTCCTCTCATTTTACCTTCCTTGTTTTTTCTCTTTTCCACAATATTCATTACCTTTTTGCTTTTCCATCTCCTGTAATTCAGATATTTTCTGTTCTTGTGTTTTCGCTAATTCCAGCTGTGGCACTCCAATTTCAGATTTCATTTTATCCAATTCTGCAAGTTGACACATCTTATTCTTATGAGATCCTCTTTTACTTCCATCTCCAATTTATCTGCTAACTCTCTGAGTTTAGCTTCAAACAAAGATTTCAAATAATCCACCAATTTATCTCTCACTTCCAAAAAACTCTTAAAACATTCAAAGTCATTTTAAAATTTCAAGCAATAAATTTCACCACAATACTATTTAAAATCTAGAAGCATAATGTTCCCATTACTTTAAAAAGAATAAGACAGAAATCCCTCTTAAATCCAAATTGCCCAAGAACACCTGTTTGTTGGGATCCCAGCTGATCATATCACTGGACAAATCTGACTCCAGACTGAAATCTGACTTGATAGATTTCAATTTAATTTAAACTGGTAGGTCTTCACTAAATCACAAGTGCACAATGCTTCTGATTTGGTTTTAACAATAAAATAGAAGTTTATCATACAAAAGAAAAGATAAATTTGATTAAAATAAGCGTTTACATGTCCTGCAATATGAAAGAGTACAACACAGTAAAAACACAATCCCATCTACCTCAAAACCATTACTTTCCAGGACTCAAACACCAATGAGAGTTTACTTCTTTATCTCATCTATGTGTTTAACTTAACGGTTTCTTGCAGTTTCTGATCTTGAAAGTTTGAAAACTCTTCCTTGATTAGTCACAAAACTGAGCTCAGACTTTCTCATCTTCAAATAACCTCTTCAGGGTCCTAACTAAATATTTCTGGTGTGCAACTTGCAAACTACAATCCTTACACTGAAGTAATTTATTTTCTGATAGTTCCCCACGACCTTCCTTCTTGGGAGAAGCTGCTTTATGCATCTAACTTCTAGAAAGACCTCTGCAAACTGAAAAACAAAAACCGTAGCCTTTTCCCCAACCAAGAGAAAAAAAATGCAGATCCTTCTAAATGGAAAGCAAGCTAAGGCTCCTCACTGTGTGCTCTGTCTGCTCTTAAAACTCTTCATAATGCAAACAAATTCCCATGATCACACCTGGATCTCCCTATTTATCCTGTTTTGTTTAAAATCATGGCTTCAGATATAAAAATTTACCAGACCATTGGGCTGCTCTCAGGTGAGGGGGAGAGGTTGAGAAGGAGAGATCTTCATGGTCACCACAGCCGGTGCGGGAATTGAACTGGTGCTGTTAGCCTATACTGATGAGTTAGTTGTTAAACCTCCTCATACACACCAAACAAAACCCACAAGTCACTAATTCAAAATTCAAACTCTAAATTCAATAATGTTAAAACATACATAAATCACACAAATTACAGAGCATTACCTTTTGAAAGTACTGTGTTGTGCTTTGGAATCTCCTGGGTCCCGAAAGGCAGTTTCTTCAATGTCACCCACATACAGGTTAAAAACTACATAAGCACAACAGAAACAGAAATTGCTAGAGAAACTCAGCAGGTCTGGCAGCATCTGTGCTGTATGACTCTAAGACTCTGACTGGCTTGTAGTAAAATGAAACAAAGAACTGCAGATGCTGAAGATCCAAGAGAGAAATAGAAATTGCTGGAGAAACTCAGATACTCTGTTTTGTCTCTCTACAGATGCTGCCAGACCTGCTGAATTTGTCCAGCAATTTCTAATTCTGTTTTGGATCTTCAGCATCTGCAATTCTTTGTTTTATTTTACTACAAGCCAGTCAGAGTAATAGAGTCATACAGCATTGAAACAGACCCCTCGGACCAACAAGTCCACAGCGATCATGTTCCCAAACTAAACTAATCACACCTGCCTGCACTTGGCTCATCCCCTCCAAAGATTTCTCATTCACGTACTTATCCCACTGTCTTTTAAACATTGTAACTTATCCACATCCATCACTTACTCAGCGACTTCATTGTACAAATGAACCACACTGTGTAAAAAAATTGCCCCTTCATGTCTTTTTAAAATCTCTCTCCTCTCACCTTAAAGATATGTCCCCTAGTCTTGAAATCCTCCATCCTAGGGAAAAGGTACCTGCCATTCACCTTATCTATGCCCCTCATGATTTTATAAATCTCTGTAAGGTCACACTTCAAATTCCTACACTCCAGTGAAAAAATATCCCAGCCTATCCAACCTCTCGTTATAACTCAAACAATTCCATTCCTTGCAAGTTTTTTCTTTGTGAAGAAAATTGATGCAAAAAAGGACTGAGAGTATTTCAAACAGAGCTGAAGATGAATCTATATTTAAGCTTCTTCTCTTCATTTTGTTCTTGCCCTTTCCTACCACATCGTCTGAGCTGCTGGCAGGTTATTCACGCTCTGTTTAGCCTGTCACCGTGACTCAATCGACCCTAACTGCTGCTGCTAGCCACCCTCCTCAAGTGTTGCGTTATACAATATGTTGGCAAGACTGTGACACTACGCATCCTGTCCTAGTATGTTGCCTGAAGCAGTCTTTATAAAGTAGATGAATGAATGATAAGCTAGTCTTCAGCCACCTTTTGAAATGTCACGCCGCAGAATGTTATACCTTAGTATTTGATCAATCATGACAGAAACTTGACATCTAACTTGTACAATTGAGCCCCAAAACAGTTTTCTAACAAGTGACTCTTCAGAAGTGGAGGGAACATTTGGCTCCCCTGAGGTAATTTGTCCTGCTACAGTATTAATCATTTTGGAGTTAGCATGGATTTCAAAGATTTTACCTTTGATTAACTATCATTCTTGAAGGCATTGAGCACAGGTGCTGGTGGACTGATTATATCACTGGACTGGTAATCTGAAGCCACAGGCTAATGTCCTGGGGACAGGGGTCAGAATCTCACCATGGCAGTTGTTGAAATTTGAACTCAACTTTCAAAAATCTGTATTTAGAAAAAGGTTAGTGTAATGGAAGCCATCGGACCATTGTTGTAAAAACCCATTTGGTTCACTCATGCCCTTTAGGGAAGGAAATTTGCCATTCTTACCCGGTCTGTCCTACATGTGACTCTAGGTACACAGCAATGTAGCTAACATTTAACTGCCCAGTGAATACTGCTCAGTTCAAGCAGTATTGGAGGAACAGGTCAGAGAGTTGGCACTACTGCACTTCAACATTGGTCAACATTATTCCACATTGGAGAGCAAGTTCAGAACATTTGAGTAAATTGATTCCATTGCACTGTTCAGTCATCTCATTGGTATATACTTACAGGGGATTCCAATTGAGGAATGCTTTTGCTTACAAACATAATCCTGTACAGGAGTGTACTTTTAAAATCTGACATACAAACATTCCCTGAGCTTACAAACAGCATTGTATTCTGACTTGCGTACAAACCAACTTGGGAACAGACTCCAGAATGGAATCTCTAAAACCTGGGGACTGCCTGTCCTTAACAAATATTGCCCACCAGTCAGCCATCAAGGGAGCGAAGTGTTGTATTCATTGTTTTACAGTTTGCCAATAATGTCACAGAAAGTTGGCAATATTCTCACAGCATGTGAATTTGAGTATTGAGATCAAATGGTGAAAAAACAGCTCATTATTGTTCATAAATTAACCACATCTGGACTTCCAGTTGACCACCAAGTGGTGTTGGGTAATGCTGCCCTGTAACATATAGCCCACAGTGTAAACTTGGCCTTGATTAGCTTTGGTTTCCAAAGTGCAAGGCTATCTGACAGCTGAGTTAGTCAGTGTGTGGAGTGGTCCACTTGCTGTCTGGATCTAGAATCATTTCCCAGACAGGTGGACGACACTCGGGGGGAGGAGACCAAAGGTTTATTCTGGATGAAAACATACAATGTTTGGAACACTGAAGTGGATCAGAAGCAGCAATGGGGAGGGGTGCAGCATTAACCTTTCCAGTCAGTGACCATCTGGATGAATGAGCTAAAATGGACTGAGTAAGACTCGCACTGTCACATGATTTGGTAGCACTTCAAATCTTAATGACAAACAGCTCCTTTTGTCACCATATGATTGAAATTTTCTGTAATTATTTTCTGCATCTTGAGTTTTCAAAGAACTTGAAGATTCTCCACAGATCCTTGACTAAATGTTGCTTCAATAAGGAGAGAGAGGCCTATTCCTCATGTTCAGCACTCAAAATGTTGACACCTGGATACTATTGATGTACTGCTCTATTTGCAACATACCAGCTGGTATTCCTGCTTCTCCTTCATACTGATGTTTACAGACTGTACAAAAAATTCAGAAAGAAGGATTGACGTTAATTACAGAAGCACTGAGGCAGCTATCGGAATCGATGTAACTAAGGGGCAAATAGTTTTTCTGCTACAGGCCATTGAGTCTCACAGGCAGAGTCTGGGTCTCTGACATTTCATTGTAGGTCTAACTCAAGAAAACACATGGAGAGATTCGAACTCTGGGCATCACATTCCCAGTTCTAACTCACCACCTTATTAACGGGACTATAAATGCTTTGGAAATTGTTTCAGAGCAGCCTGCTTTTGAACCCTTGGTGTGCAAGAGGATGAGGGAAAGACAGTTGGAAAGGAAGCAGAGGAGAATGGACGATCAACACAGCACTTGGGCCAGAAAACAAAACAAAAATTGAAGACCAGCTGCACAGCAAATTAATTGAACCTGAAGCATAACATGGTTAAATGGACAATAATGTGGACGAGGAGTATTGTGAGTCAGCTCACTGGCTCCTGATAGAGGTTAACAGGCATGGTGATAGCTATTTCACTGCAATGGCAATATTTTTAATGGCAGCTTTTGAGTTTATAAAACCCTTGTGTCTAATTCTGTGAGCTGACTTATTGTGCCTTTATAGAACTCGAGTTACAGTATTCGATGGTGTCAAATGGCTTTTGCAAGTTTACAGCTGGGCTGGATGATAATCAAGGGGAGAATGAGAGAATTAATCCCCACTGTGATCTATCTGTTGAAGAGATAAATGACCTCCATCCAATGCAGGCTAATAAAAACTCTTACATGGCAAATTAATGGGATGTTGACACTGTTGAGGAATATCTTTACTGTGGTTTAACTGTGTGTGCAATCTCAGCAGCTCAACTGATCTTGAGCTCAGCCAATCTCACATCCCCTCCATTAGCAAGATTGTCTACCTCTTCTCTATATAATCGCCTGGTTCTGCCACTGCCTCAACTCATCTGCAGCTTCACCACCACAGCCCTCCCCCAGACTCAACCATCCCTTAATCTCTCAATCTTGTAAAATTCAATTTATGTAAAACTCTGCTGTCTATACCGTAAATAAAAGATTGCAAGGTTACGGACTTGGGGGATTATGCCGAAGAAACAAGGTAACCATATCGAGCAAAGTCATGCTGAGGAAAATGGAGGTACAGTCAGTTGGTCTCAGATTTGAAAACAACAAAACATTTTGAGTTTGCAAAATATATCCCCTTAACAATGTGGCATATATCACATTTTTCAGGGTGTCCCCACCTCCAGACCCATTATTTTACTTTGGCATGACTAGATTTTCCATTAAAATGTTGTCAATTTGTTATATTCGGGTTGGTTGTCATGATCTTGTCACTTTTTTTCCCCAGACATCCCCCTTGCCTTCAAAGTCTGTATGCATCACTGCTCTTGGATAAGGCCATTTTGTCACACTCTATTGCCAGTAATCAAGGACTGGTTGCCTTTTCACTCCAGCAATGGCAGTGACATCAGAGATGGAGTGTATCTATTTGAGGTCTGAAGAGGCTACCCAGTGGTGAAACAGTTTCTCTGTTTTGGCCACAATTCAGTGGACAGCACTCCTGCCTCTGAGCCAGATGGTCATGGATCCAACTCCCACTCTTAGCCTGACCTTAACCCAAGGCTCACTCTAATTCTAACACGAACCCGACTCCCATTCTAAGCCTTACCCTAAACCAAGTCCCACTCTAACTTTAACCCTAGTCCCACCCTAACTCTAACCAAAGTCCCACTCTAACTCTAACCCTAAACCAAGTCTCATTCTAAACCTAATGCTAAGCCAAGTCCCACTCAAAGCCTAACCCTAACCCAAGTTCCATTCTAAATCTAACCCTAACCAAAGTCCCACTCAAAGCCTAACCCTAATCCAAGTCCCACTCAAAGCCTAACCCTAACCCAAGTCCCATTCTAAAACTAACCCTAAACCCAGTCCCATTCTAAATCTAACCCTAACCCAAATCCCATTATAAACCTCACCCTAAGCCATTGTGGGACTTGAGTATGAACTCAAGGCTGACACTCTGGTGCAGCTCTGAGAGAGGTACCATCTTTCAGATGAGATCTTAAACTGAGGCTCCATTTGCTCCCTCACCTAGACACAGAAGATCTGGTATTTTTTTCTGAGTGTTCTAAGCAAATTTTGCCCCTTTATTAAACATCAGAGAAGACAGAGTGAATGGTCAATCCAATTCTTTACTGTTACTGTTCATGGGAATGTCCTGAATGATAATTGGCTCCTAAATTATGGCTTATGATATAATATCACTTTGGAGGAAGTCAGTTAGATCAGTTGACTGGATGGCTGGTTTGTATGGTAATGTGATATCAACAACATGGGTTTAATTCCTCTATCAGCAATTACTCTCCTCAGCGTAATTCCTTACCTGAGGGGCAGTGACTCTCAGGTTAAACCGTTACCAGTCATCTCTCCCTAATGAGAGAGTAGTCCAGTAGTCCCATGGAAGTATGTCAACTTTACCATTTTTATTGTTTAGGAGCATGAGTTACAAAGTTGAAGTTTATGGGTTTTTGTTTCTTGGTTCTATGAAAGGTCAGAAAATGATTCATTTCAATAATGGTTCAAAACAATGTTTCTGAGAAATCATGTGAGTTAAGCGAGTCACTAGATTCCTGGTGAGATTATTGCTCAAGTGTTTACTAAGTTTATGACCCACAGAGGGACAGATGAAAAGGTCCAGTTTAGAGACAAAAGTTCCATGCAAGCAGTTTACTTTTGGAAGTTTCAAGGTTATAAGAGCTGGAAAGAAATCTTAAACTCTTTTAGCAGCTTAAATCAACAAGATTTTAGCAGCTTAAATCTTCTTGAGAGATCAGTGAGAAAAACACAATAGGTTAGCCCATGTACTTCTGGGAGAGTCAGTATCAGAGAGAATTTGATCTTGTGTGAATATGCAGAAAGTCATTGAAAGGAAATACTAGTAACTTCATTAATTGAATAAGAAATTGGATGTAAGTTTGCTCGTTGAGCTGGAAGGTTCATCTTCAGATGTTTCGTCACCATACTAGGTAATATCATCAGTGAGCCTCCAGTAAAGTACTGGTGTTAGTGATCGAGTCTATTTATGTGTTTATGTTTTCTTGGGTCAGTGATGTCATTTCCTGTGGTGATGCCAATTCCTGTGGTGATGCAATTTCCTGTTCTTTTTTCAGAGGAAATGACATCACCACAGTCACTGGCATCACCACAGGAAATGATGTCACTAACCAAGGAAACCTAAAGACATAAATAGAAAGCAGATCACTAATACCAGTTCTTCATCAGAGGTTTACTGATGATGTTACCTAGTATGGTGATGAAATGTCTGAAAATGAACTTTCCAGCTCAGCAAGCAACCTTACATCCAGAACCTCAACCTGAGCTACAAATATTTTCAAAACTCATGAATAAGAAATTAAACAGTGAAGTTACGAGTGATATTGCATTGGGGTTGAGTGTCTGCAAATGATACCGCTAGGATAAAAGGTTGAATCCATTTGCTGTTTATGGTAAGTCTTTTGCAAGTTATCCTGTATAAATAGTTTTTTTTAAATTTTGTTTGTGTAAAACACTTTTATTTTTGTTAAAAAGTACATTGGCAGCCTCTTGTGAGTATGTTTAGTGTATAGGCATTATGGCAGCCAAATTACAAAAATAATACACACCAAGCCACACCCTGGGGTGTGATTTGTTCAGTACTAAGGGGGTAGGTAAATGTATTAGAGTCCTACTCTGTCATCAGCGGTTTAACCTGACGTTCACTGCAGGCAAAGGGTGAGCTTGAGAAAGGGAGTCCTTCACATTAATCTCAACCCATATGGGAACTGAACCCATGCTGTTGACTTCACTCACCAGCCATCCAGCCAACTGAGCTAACCAACCATCAGGTAGGGTTGTAACAATTGTGACAATTACTGTGAAAAGTCCTGAGTGTGGGAAAGGGACTATTTAAATGTAAGTTTCTTTTTCTCTCGCTTTTATTTTTCCCTTTCTTTATACCAGCCTTGGACGGCACTGTTCCTCTTGCTAACTCACATACCTACATTCCAACAACAACATCAAACAATGACTTGATGCCTGGCGTTAGTAACAAAGTAAATGACAACTCCCTCCTGTGCCCCATCACACAGTGTTGGAACATTGCCTGCACATATTAATTTCAAAACTTGGTCAGAATTCCACCAGTTACTTGCTCGAAATTGTAGAGAAATCTGTAAGGAATAACAGAGAGTATGAGGGGGAGCAATTAGTGCAGCTGCCTGCAGCTAGAGTTTTGTACAGATCATTCAAATTCTTCCCACCCATTCCCACTCCTCCTTGTTTGAATTTAATGCCCTTTTCTTGTCAACATAATTAAATTCGAAATAAACTTTGCTTTGAATAATCGGTTGGGAATGAAAAGATGCTCCTGTAACATTAAAATGTTACATATTTTCCAGTTCTTCCATTGCCTTCTCTCAGTGTGTGATATGATTGATGCACCAACACCTGACCCAGGGGATCACTGTTTGTAGTGTGAACATGAATCTGTCTGGGAAATACACCAGTGTCACATCCTTGATCAAAGTTTTGGAATGGGAATTACTACAACAAAACAGGTAGCAAGATAGATTAACAATGTTCTACAAAATATGGGATTTACTGGTGGGAATTCACAGAAACCAGGCATTTGCTGTTTGGACTGTCCTCTCCCTGCTCCTCGGTCTCTGTCAAAAGTATAAAAGAAAATCTAATTTCCAACACCGTTCCATTCCCAAGAAGAGTCATACTGGGCTCAAATGTTAACTCTGTTTCTCTCTCTCCACAGATGCTGCCAGATCTGCTGAGTTTCTCCAACACTCTCTGTGTTTGTGATAGAAACACATACCTGGTGCCCTCAAGGTATGAGATAGCAATCCACAAAGGGTTCCTAGATATGGTTATCAAAAATCTTCTTCGCCAAGACAATCCCACAAGTTGGCGAATGAACTAGTCACAGATCCATCACTTTGAAATCCTTGAGAACCATCTCATAGAATCATAGAGTCAGAAAAACATAGAGATGTACAGCATGGAAACAGACTCTTCAGTGCATCTCATCCGTGTTGAACAGTTTTCCTAAATTAATCGAGTCTCATTTGCCAGCATTTGGCCCATATCCCTCCAAACCCTTTCTATATATATCCGGATGGCTTTTAAATGTTGTGATTGTACCAGCCTTCACAGTTTCCTCTGGCAGCTCATTCCATACATAGAGTCATAGAGATGTACAGCATGGAAACAGATCCTTTGGTCCAACCCGTCCATGCCGACCAGATATCCCAACCCAATCTTAGTCCCACCTTCCAGCACCTGGCCCATATCCCTCCAAACCTTCCCTATTCATATACCCATCCAAATGCCTTTTAAATGTTGCAATTGTACCAGCCTCCACCACATCCTCTGTCACCTCATTCCATACCCGTACCACCCTCTAGGTGAAAAAGTTGCCCTTTAGGTTCCTTTAAAATATTTCTTCTCTCAACTTAAACCTATGCCCTCTAGCTTTGGACTCCCCCACCTTGGGGAAAAGACCTTGGCTATTCACTCTATCCGTGCCCCTCATGATTTTATAAACCTGAGCTTCTGATGCTCCAGGGAAAACAGCTCCAGCCTATTCAGCCCCTCCATTTAGCTCAAATCCTCCAACACTGGCAACATCCTTGTAAATCTTTTCTGAACCCTTTCAAGTTTCACAACATCCTTCGTATAGGACGGAGACCAGAATTGTGCACAATATTCCAACAGTGGCCTAACCAATATCCTGTACAGCCGTAACATGACCTCCCAACGCCTGTACTTGATACTCTGACCAATAAAGGAAGGCATACCAAACGCCTTCTTCACTATCCTATCTACCTGCAACTTTACTTTCAAGGAGCTATGAACCCGCACTCCAAGGTCTCTTTGTTCAGCAACACTCCTCAAGACCTTACCATTAAGTGTATAAGTCCTGCCCTGAACTGCCTTTCCAAAATGCAGCACCTCACATTAATCTAAATTAAACTCCATCTGCTACACCTCAGCCCATTGGCCCATCTGATTGTACTCCGAGGTAACCTTTTTCACTGTCCACTACACCTCCAGTTTTGGTGTCATCTGCAAACTTACTAACTGTACCTCTTATGCTCACGTCTGGGCAGGTTACTATTCGGCGGGTCGGTGTGGACGTGTTTGGCCAAAAGGCCTGTTTCCACACTGTAGGGAATCTAATCTAATCTAAACACATGAGAATATTGCAGAAATCTGTAAAATGCTCCTCTGACATTGCTGGGACTTGAGCTGGCATTGTCAAGATTGATAAGAATGGGTTTTTGTTGGCTAAGTGCATAAAATCAATGGAGCATGTGAATGAAATGAGAGTATAGTTCAACCATTGCATGTTTGAACAGGGTGGAGGAGTCGAATGGCCTCCTGTTCCTATCAGGGTGTTCACGTACCAGCAGAATGAAGCTGAATGAATTGGTCTAGTATGTACAGCTGACCAGACAATTCAGCAGGTTCACCTTTGCCAAACGTGTTCTAATGTTTGTTGAGTTACCTAATGAGACAATTTCACCAATGATCAGGAGGACCGACTCTACTCATTAACCAGCCAGTCGGTTACTCAGAGAGCAGCAGTCACTCATGAGGCAGCCAGCAATCTGAAAGAATCTTCTCACTTGCTATCATTTTTTCAACACTTGGTTAATTTTAATTTGCAAAAGTGCAAAAAGAAATGGCTTCTAAATTTCTGCTTAATGAAAGCACAGGCGAATTGGGTGGATAATAGTGACTCACTTGACCGATGTTCCCTGCTCGTCTTAATGTCGGCTGTTAGCAATAATTTTTAATGTGCTTCATGAAGCTGCAATTAAAGGTTTCTTTTTAAGTAGTATTGAAAGAGTTACAGCATTCCCATTTTGAGAAAATAATTTGAGGCACATTAAATTTACAATGCTTAGCATGCTTAAGCAGATAGTGATGAATGTTCCATTCTGCTGATGTTCGTTCCACATCTGAGTTGTCTATATTATTATCCTGATCACGCCTTCATCTGCAACACTGCCAGCTCCACAACTCCAACCTTTATAGAGGGTTAAGGCCCCTTTCTCCCATATTACAGGATTTTTAGCAGGAGGCCATTCTGCCCTCCAACCCAGTGCCAGCTGCTTTTAAGAGCTATCAAATTAGTTCAGCGTTCTTGCTTTTCTCCTGGAACATTTGATCTCCGCCAAAGAGCTGCTTTAGTTTCTTAAATGGGTCAGAGTTTTGCTGTAGATGTGGCTAACTTGAATTGGGAAATTTAGAGACACAGCAGACCCTGCTTTGTTTTAAAGGACCCACGTTCCACTTCGTGGAGGCAAGAACAGGATAGAATCAGGCATGTTGATCATGGAAACAAATTGTAGGCTGAGATGAGATGCTTAGAAGGCCACTTTGCTTCTCTGGGACTTTGGTTCAGAACTAGGTAAAAACAACGACTGCAGATGCTGTTCAGAACTATTTGGCCCTCTAGACCCCTCAGCCCCCATCCATCCCCACCATGGCCATTCCATGCTGACTTGCTCCCCACCTAATCCTTAGGATCCATCACATCCCCATTCCACCTCCATAACCGCTCACTCCAGGCTCTCACTAATAAAGTCTTCATATCAAATAAATGTCCATTCATTAAACCCATTCAAAACGTTTATATTCCCTCAAATGGTTAATCTTTTATAAAAACAAACTTCGGTTCAGACCTCATGTCAATGATATTGATATCAACATACTAATAGCCACTTTAAACTACCAATCAAACACCAAATCCATAACTTCCTATCTAGATAACTATAGTCTTTGATGCTCAGCTAAGAATTTATAATTTGCATTATAACAATGTGTCAACAAAGACTTGCATTGATACTTATCAATCAGAGGAGGTGATGGCACAGTGGTAATGTCACTAGAGTAGTAATCCAGAACCCTAATTCTGAGCACATGTTCAATGCCCAACATAGCAGATGGTGAAATCTCATTTCAAGAAAAAAATTGGGAATTGAAGCTGGTCAAATGGTGACCACTGTCAATGATTGTTAGTTTGAAGCTCCATCTGGTTGACTAATGTCCTTGAGAGAAGGAAATCTGCTGTCCTTACCTGGTCTGGCCTATATATGGCTCCACAGCAACATGCTTGACTCTTAACTACCTTCTGGGAAACTAGGGATTAGATTAGATTTCCTGCAGTATAGGAACAGGCCCTTCCGACCAATAAGTCCACACTGACCCTCTGAAGAATAACCCACCCAGATCCATTCCCCATATTTACCCCTGACTAATGCACCTAACACTATGGGTAATTTCCCAAGGCCAATCCACGCTAACCTGCACATTTTTGGGTTGTGGGAGGAAACTGGAGCACCCGGAGGAAACCCACTCAGACACAGGGAGAATGTACAAACTCCACACATACGGTCACCCGAGGCTGGAATCGAACCTGGGTCCCTGGCGCTGTGAGGCAGCAGTGCTAGCCACTGTGCCGCCCTGCCCTGGATGGGTAATACACACCAGCCTAGCCACTCACGCCTTCATGCCATGAATGAATCAAGAAGAAATGAAAGCAGTCTGCAGAGAGTTTTTTAAAAATAAACTCGCACTGTTTAAGCTTGTTTATTTCACATTTACAGAATGGAGGATTTAACAAAAAAAAATATCAAATTGTGACTTTCTTCCTGCAGCTCAAGGCCGTGATTGAGTACCAGACCCATGAATGATGCCATGCTGCAGGTTAAGGGGCTCGGACGAGTCTAACTGGGATCTGTTTTAAATCAGCATGGGATCAGATGATTTAGTGTAGTTTGGGTTTCACATTCTTCTGGCAACAATTGGATCTGCTGGAAATTGGGGCTTGGCTTCAGTACCCAGATCCCACTGGCTGTTTTTTAAAGGATTACAGAGCTTTCCTAAAATCCAGCCCATTATCTCTCATTAAATTTACTGCAGCCCCTTTTGTTTAGTGGAAAATTACTTAAGGCGAGTAGAGGAAATTCTGTTTGACTAACAATGAAATGTTTGACTAACAGTGAAATGCTTTGTGTGAGCACCTAAACTAGACCACAGAAATCCAGGCTGTCCCTCCAGTGGGAGTGAGGAAATGTTGGGCGTGCTGCTGTTTGGACGAGGTGTAAAACTGAAGCTCTGCCAGTTCTCTTGCATTGGATGTGAAAGATTCAATGGCACTATTTCAAAGAAAAGTGAGGGACTTCTCCCCATTGCGCTGGTCAATATTTATTCCTTAGCCAGAACATCAATAACGCAGATGATGTTGTTCTTCTGCAACTATAACAAACCTGTGATTCTTTGAAGAGGAACCTTGGTTTAATGACTTGATATTTACAGTGAGTCCTGATGATGTGACTGCCTTTTTTTTTCTTAAACAAGGAAAGATTTACCAGTCAGAATAAGGTCATTTAACTCATTGGTGGGAGAAAAGGTATTTTGTTGGAATTCCCAATCTCATAAATAGAAGAAACATTTTGCAATTTTACAGGACCTATCAAATTTTAGGAGGTTCCTTTGCCTTTCAGTCAATAAATTACTTTCTGAACTTGAATCTTGCTGTAAGAGACAGAGGATGCCAAAACCTCTCTTCTTGTCCCTATCAGGACACATGCAAGAAATGTAGCAATAGCAACAATTTATATTGGAGGAGAAGGAGATGCTGATTGATAGTCCAGGGGACTCTGATTGGCTGAGGCTTGGCTATGGAGGAAACAATGGGGATGTGTAAAGTCCCTAACATTGTACTTTAGTGATGATTGTGATATTGGAGAGAGAGCTATAAACCATAAACCAAAGGTCCTGTGAGGTGTGTTTTTTATGGCATTCAGTATTTACAGTTTCTGGTATTAACCACATAAGACAATGGCAGTGAGATAGTCACTGGACACAAGGGAAGAAAAAACAAAGTGGTGAGCTCCTATGAGACTTTAAGACCAGTCATTTCTGGACTGATTACAGAGGGGGAAGGAATGCATCGAATCCAGATTCACCTCCATTCCTACATTTTTCTTCCCTCCAACCCTTTTCCCCATCCCATCCACTTTCAATCAATCACTGGGGCTGATTTTCCTTCCACTTATCTCTCTTCCACTGGCCTGCCCACCTTCTCCTCTTCTTCCTGCATCTTGTAAAAACATTCTACTCAACGTCAACCTTGCCAAATCAGCTTTTGGCTGCTTCGTCTGAATCTCTTTCAGCACAGTTTGGAGACCTTCCCTGTTTCTATTTATCTTTTCCCCTTTAGACATTCTGTATTTTAAAGGCTTTCTCGAAACACAAGCTCCCACTGTTGAGTGACTGACCTCTACGATGAAGCATCGGGAGCTGTATGTCAGCCGGATTCTCTGAAAATTAGTCCTTTAAAGGATCTGATTAAAATCCCAGTGCTACACAGAGTATACCACAAGCACAAACTGCAGTGTAACTTTGGAAATACAGTTTGTACTTATGTAATTTTAAGTGACCTTGTTAGATTTATTGATTTAGCTGGTTTAAGCAGCTGCAGTGTCAGTAATCAGCAGACACCGATTTTAAATAATTGCCAAAAGAGGCGGAGGAGGAGATGGGATTTATTTTACGTTTGAACTGTTACGGTCTGGAATGCATGAGCTGAAAGGGCAGTGAAAACAAATTTAATCATAAATTTCAAAAGAAAATTAGGTAAATACATGAAGGGCAAAAAAAAATTTGCAGGGCTTGTGGAGCAAGAGAATGGAATTAATTGAGTAATGCTTTCAGAAATCCATCCCAGGTGGGATGGGCATTTGGTCTCCTTCTATGCCATTACTGTCACACTAATTTATCAGATCAACCATGATTCTATTGCATGGCAGAGCATGCTTGAGGGGCCGAATGGCCTACTGCTGCTCCTGTTTCTTGTTGTTTTATGGCCTATTACCTGCCAGTAATGTAAAAAAGTAATAAAAGAAAAATGAAAAAAAAACAGAAAAATTCTTTCCGTCATATCAACAACTTTCTGTGAACTTTGTTTCAATACTTGAACTGTCTTGACAAGCATCTGAAATAGACTTATAGTTCACGACATCAGGCATTATATAGACCAGAGAGCATGAAGGATAACAAATAGTGTCATATTTTAAACGGAAACTCAGTCATACAGATCTTGAACCTTGCAGAAACGAGAGACTTATTGCTGACGCTTTTCATCTTGGCCTCATCAGGACACATGCAAGAATGCCAAGTTCTAAATGATCACAACAATTTATACCACAGGAGGAAAGAATGCTGATTGGTTGGCAAATCGCCTCTGATTGGCTGACACACGGCCATGGGTAAAGCCAGCAGTTCCCAGATCCTGCTGCTATGCCCTGCATGGGCCGCTGCCTTACCTCTAGCTCCCAAATCGAGCACTGTGGGCCTGAAACTGACCTGAGAAAGGGGGTCCCTTAGAACCCTAGCTCCTGGTTATTGGGCCCTGATGTACTGTCCTTGAGGACAGGGTCCCTAAGGTCTTAGGAACTTCTGAGAGCTGCAAGGCTTGATCATGTTCCTTTTGCCTCTGCTAAGGACACATGAACCACATTAACAAGAAACATTACACCCTAAAACTACATACTCCAGTCACCAACCTTTATGTTTGATCTCCGTGTCTCAGTTCATTCCATTTAAATCAAAAACAATTAGCATAGATTTTGTTATAATTCAATTCAGGGGTGGCTTGGTGGTTAGCACTGCTGTCTCACAGCGCAATGGACCCGGGTTTGATTCCAGTCCTGGGTGACTGTGTGGAGTTTCACATTCTCCTGTGTCTGCCTGCGTTTCCTCCGAGTGCTCTGATTTCCCCCTATAATCCAAAGGTGTGCAGGTTAGGGTGAATTGCCCATAATGTTCAGAGATGTATAAGATAGGTGCATTAGCCAGGGGTAAATAGAGGAGAGGAGAATGGGTCTGTGTGCGTTACTCTTTGGAGGGTCGGTGTGGACTTGTTGGGCTGAAGGGCCTGTTTTCACATTGTAGGAATTCTAATTCATCTTAGCATTTCCCGTTCTGTTTACACAGAACCTTTGAGGCAATAAAATGTTTCAAACTGCTTTAAAGGAGCATTGGAGAACTAAAATAGACCTCAACCTGTAAAGAAATATGAGTAAAAAGGAATTTCTGCACATCAAAAGTGCTGTTTTTCAGCTCAAGTGTTAACTCAAAGCCCTATCTGTCTCTGCAGATGTAGGTAAAAGTTGTGCCATGAATTTGAAAAAGAGCAGAAAATCTAGTGCCTTGATCAACATTTGTCCCTCAACTAATATCAATAAAGCAGATTATTGGGCCATTACATTAATGCTGTCTGTGGGAACTTGCTGTGTAGAAATTGGGTCCCGCACTGTAACAGTGACTACACTTCCCAAAGTACTTAATTTCTCATGAAGAGTTCCAGGACATCAGAGAGAACTCCATTTATTCAAAGCACCTTTACGATGAGCTGCCCATCCACATTGTCAGGGAGAAAAACTCCCGGGATGTTCAACAGGCACTTGTTAAACTGGAAGAGTTGCCAGAGGAAACAGAAGAAAGAAAGAACTTGCAATTAGGAAGCTCCTCTTACAATTAATGTCTTCGCATCTGAGATTGCACACTGAATGATTAATCTGGATTGTGTGGTCAAGATTGGAATGAAGAATGAGTTTGTCTTTTCCAGACTCAGGGCAGAAACTTTTTTCCTGAAAACTGTTGGGGAAGGTGAAGGGAGAGGAAAACAAGGAGGTGCTTGTGTGTTGGGGAGATCTCACTGCCTTACCAGCACCACAGGAACACAGTTTCTGGGCTGGGAGGAGTCTTTTCCATTCCCCAGCCACTCAGACCCTCCGAAGTGGTTGCTTAATGACTGCTTCAGGACCTCATCCAGCCACTGCTGTGACTAGTGGTTACTGGTGGGTGGGAACACTGATCGCTTTTTTTTAGAATAGATTCCCTACAGTGTGGAAACAGGCCCTTCGGCCCACCGAGTCCACATCGACCCTCTGAAGAGTAGCCCACCCAGACCCATTTCCTTTTAATAAAACACCTAACACCAAGGGCAATTCAGCATGTCCAATTCACCTGGACTGCACATCTTTGGATTGTGGGAGGAAACTGGAGCACCCGGAGGAAACCCACGCAGACACAGGGAGAACGTGCAAACTCCAGACAGATAGTTGCCTGAGGCTAGAATCGAACCTGGGACTCTGGTGCTGTGAGGCAGCAATGCTAACCACTGAGCCACGTGCCGCTTCCTCCCCACTGTCTGCCTGCTGGGTTGGAGAGTTTGGGGGACGCCTCTATTTCCTGCACGTTGAGGGCGATCTGGGCATGGATGGGGGAGGGCGCTGAAAGCCACTCCTCCTCCCTTGCTACCAACCCAACTGACCCCATCTCTCCCCACATGCTCCAACTCCACAATTCCCACTCGCCTGTAAAGAAGAGAAGGAGTCAGCCATTCAGCCCATTGAGCCTAATCCACCCTTCAAATTTGATCATGGTTGATCATCCAATTCTATCCTTGTTCACACTTTCTCCCCTTACCCTTTGATCCCTTTAGCCCTAAGAACTATAAAGCTCCCGGTTGAAAACATTCAACGTTTTGACCTCAACCTCTTTCTGTGATCGAGAATTCCACAGGTTCCCCACTCTCTGGCTGAAGACATTTCTCCTCATCGCAGTCCCAAATGGCCCACCCTGTATCCTTAAACATCCAGCCATCAAGAATATCCTTCCTGTGTTTACCCTGTCTAGTCCTGTTAGAATTTTAGAGGTTTCTATAACATTTCCACTCCCCCACCCCCTCAGTAGTCAAAGGGTTAAGGGTAGTAATTTGTAACTAGAGTCGTTTGTTGTCAGAAGTTCCCAGTTTATGGAAAGACACTATTGCACAGTGAGCAGCAGTGGGAATGCTGCTGTCAGAATGTTGTTCTTGGCTGGGTTGCTACTTTATAAATACTATTTCCCCCATGCTGCCTTAAGGAGAATCAGAGAATTGCATTGAATATACCAGCATCAGATTTTAACTCTCTCACTGTAAACTCCCAGATTTTAAATTAAATTATCAATACCAGTTCGCAACAATTTACAAATATTAATTCAACTGGGGGTTCTGACATCATTATAGACTGTAGCTGGGAACATCATGGTTTAATTTCCTTTGATTGCATGCTGGTTAACATGTGTATATAAATTCCTCTGTGTGTAGTTTTATTGCAGTGGTTAATCCATTTAAAACAAGTGTTGTTAGCCCATTGGGCAATTGCATGTGAACTGGTTAACCAGTGGATTGATGGTAAATGTGAGTCCCAGATTGCTGGGAATGAGTTATCACTGTAGCTCATCACAGGCTATTTCAGTTCGTGTATTGGGACAGCTTTTATATGTTAGGGAGATGCTGGGCATTGCAGTGTGAGAGTGTGTATTGGAGACCACAATCTACTTAGCCCCATGGTGTTCTATCACTGAGCAATACGCCACAATATGGGCTGATGTTTGTGCTTTCCAAACCTTCCCTTTGTAAGAAACAGAGATGTGGAGAAATGGACTACAAGCATGGACTACTTTCTAAACGGTCAGAAAATTCGTAAAGCCAAAGTACAGAGGGATCTGGGAGTGCTAGTTGAGGATTCTCTAAAGGTAAACATGCAGGTTGAGTCCGTGATTAAGAAAGCGAATGCAATGTTGTCAATTATCTCAAGAGGGTTGGAATATAAAAGCACTGTTGTGCTACTGAGACTTTATAAAGCTCTGGTTAGGCCCCATTTGGAGTGTGTCCAGTTGTTTCCATTAGGCGAGGAGACTAGTACCCATGGACACAGCCTTAGAATTAGAGGGGGTAAATTCAGAACAGAAATGCGGAGACATTTCTTCAGCCAGAGAGTGGTGGGCCTGTGGAATTCATTGCCGCAGAGTGCAGTGGGGGCTGGGAAGCTAAATGTCTTCAAGGCAGAAATTGATAAATTCTGATGTCACAAGGAATTAAGGGCTATGGGGAGAATGCGGGTAAGTGGAGTTGAAATGCCCATCAGCCATGATTGAATGGCGGAATGGACTCGATAGGCCGAATGGCCTTACTTCCACTCCTATGTCTTATGGTCTTATGGTCACGCAGAGTGTAGGGAGCCTCTCAGAAGCAGAAAGCAATTGAGGACGAAACACTGAATGCTTTCAAGAAGGAAGCTGATATAATTTTTCGGGCTAAAGAGATCAGAGAATGAGGGGAGAAAGGGGAACAGGGGACTGAGTTGGATAAACAGCCATGATAGTATTGAATGAGGGTGCAGAATCAAGGGGCTGAATGGCCCACTCCTGCTTCTATTGCACAAGTTTCTCAGTTCTGAGTTTGGAGCTTAGATTTATAAAGATGAATCCCAACTTTCTCAAATCCTCCTTCTATGAATGGGTTTTAATTTATTTTGGCCTGTTAGGTGATTCTGCAGTACGTTGGATCACTCTGGAGCTGCTAGGTAGGAGGTTGAGAGAGGTTACTGAAAACCAACCTGACATGGCACATTATCCATTCTTGGAATGTGGGCATCACTGGCAAGGCTGGAATTTAGTGCCTCTTCCTAATTGCTCTGCAGAAGGTGGTGGTGAGCTGCCTTGTTGGTTAGATTGGATTACTTACAGTGTGGAAACAGGCCCTTTGGGTCAACAAGTTCACACCAACCCACCAAAGAGCAACCCATCCAGACCCATTCCCCTATATTTACCTCTTCACCAAACACTATGGGCAATTTAGCATGGCCAATTCACCTGACCTGCACGTCTTTGGACTGTGGGAGGACATGGAGCAAACACGGGGAGAATGTGCAAAACTCCACACAGACAGTTGCCTGAGGCGGGAATTGACCCCGGGTCTCTGGTGTTGTGAGGCAGCAGTGCTACCCACTGAGCCACCATGCCTTCTTGAACCATTTCAATGTTTGGGGTGTAGGTGTAAGGGTGGGATTCCAGGATTGTGATCTACGCACTGAGGGAACAGTGAAATCTGGTTGGTCTGTGACTTATTCATGAGGACATGTGGAGAACTTAATAGTCAAGCAAGCCAGTAGGCTTCATAAGTGCTGGCCTACTTTCACCTTACAACCAACAACAACTCATCCTTAATCTGAAGACTATTTCCTTCCTCCCTCACACCAACATGATAGCTCCCCCTCCCAAATAAAGATACCCATACACCATGTAGACAATGTCCTTGCATCTTGCAGTTTCTGTTTAATCATTCATGGGATGTGAGCATCACTGGCTGGGCCAGCATTTATTACCCACCCCTAATTACGCAGAGGGCAGTTAAGAGTCACCCACATTGCTATGGGTCTGAGGTCACATGTAGACCAGAACATCAGTGGGCAAATGTGACTGCTCCAAAGTGTTGCTTCTTAGTGCTACCAATGGAATCTGTTTCTGTTATGAGGAGTTCATGTAATGCTTTTAAGTAGATTATCTCTGTTTATATTTATTTAGTTGACATGACCATGAGGCAATTAGTGTGCACAATGCAATGGTCAATATTGCTTAAAACTATATTTCTTCATGTACATTCTCAGACAATTACCTGCCAATGAAATTCAAATTGAAACCAGATTGGCGTCATTATTGAATGACCGTAGTTAGAATTATTGGAATCGCCCCTAGCACACCCTCAATCCATCCTGAAGAGAAACATTTTGCATGGGATGTCAGGCATTTGTGCAGATATTGTGCAGTTGACTTTCAAGGTTCTAACTTTGCGATCTTGTGAGTGAGTTCTAGTCTCTGCCTGAGACACAGGATTATCATCTTATCCTTCACATTCCCTTTTCTGCTGGAGGCCTGATGATCATTCAGCTTCTCCATGATTCAGTTGAGGTCCTTCAAATAACTGTTAATATCCCCACTCAATCCCGAAAACCCAAGATTTTGAGAATTCAAATCCCCTTTTGATCCACAGTCTCCTCATGTTATCGTGACTGTGACCCAGACAGCTCCTCCCTCCTAGAGCTCCCATTTCCTCCTATTGTCCATAAGATCCCACCCTTCCCTCTTAAATTTCCTCTTTCACTATAATCATTCTATCAGTGATCCCATCAAATGAACCGTACCCTCAGACTTGAGCATCCCACTTTCCCAGGACTCTGTGGATTGATCTGCTAAGTCTCCTGTTCATTAAAGCCCAAACTCCCAGGATTGACTGGCCAGACTGACTTGACTGAGTAAGCGCAGTCAAGATTAGAGTGGTGCTGGAAAAGCACTGGCCAGGCAGCATCTGAGGAGCAGGAAAATTGACGTTTTGGGCAAAAGCCCTTCATCAGGATTTTCCTGCTCCTTGGGTGCTGCCTGGCCTGTGCTTTTCCAGCATCACTCTAATCTTGACTCTAATCTCCAGCATCTGCAGTACCCACCTCTGCCTAGTTGATTAACCACAGTCCAGAACCTGGAGTGACATCTCCACAGCACCCTGACTGACATTGCTGTAATCCCAAGAACCTGACCTATAGGACTAACCCATAGCCCAATCTGTAGTCTATGAGGACACAGATCCCCAGACTCTAGTAGAACCAGCCCTCATGACTGACCATGGCCAGCCCTCCTGACTGGAATTGGATGTCCTCTTTGACTGAGTGTGATTGTATCCCTGACTGACCGTACACCCTGCTGAGGAGTTTCATATATGGTGATTTATGTGAAGCACGTGCAGTGTGTTTGCTGCTGGTACATGATGTCGGTGTGAGGTTGATAAAGCACGATACCATACAACAATATGTCTACCCCCTTGATTATTCATCGCTCCCACCATCACATGCTGCAATATCCACACTGACATTCCTAGTTCACGTACTGAGGGAGAGCTGCACTGTTAAAGGTATTGTCTGTCACATCAGACATTAAACCAATGTCCTAGCTGCCCTCTCAGCTGGGTGTAAAACATTCCATTGCAGTATTTTGAAAAAAGACCAGGGCTCTTCTTCCTGGTGACTCAACCAATGCGTATCTGTCAGCCCATGTTGCTGGAACACATTGTCTGTTCATTGTGATGTGGAGGTGCCAGTGTTGGACTGGGGTGGACAAAGTTAGGAGTCACATGACACCGGGTTATAGTCTGACTGGATTATTTGAAATTATAAGCTTTCGGAGCACTGGTCCTTTGTCGGGTGGAATGGATAGCCAGGTTCCATAGCCATGAAGATGGCCTCAACTGTGACCTTGGGTTCATGTCATGCTTCATGGAACCCCTCCATAATATTCTGTGTTTGTAAAATCTACTGTTCTGTTTTGACATCATCACCTTGATAATTTGCCTTTGACCTTTCACCTTGACCTTTCCACCTTAATTAGAATAGCGCAAGGTGCTTCCCTCCACTTCACCTGACTTCTCAGAAAACTTCTGATTTCAAATAAACCTGTTGGTCTATAACCTGGTGTCGTGTGACTTCTGACTCTGTTCATTATCACTTTGCTCTCATTGGGAGTTTGCATGTGTGCAAATTGGCTGCTCTGCTTCTGACATTATGACAGTGACTACCCATGATAAATTGACTGTAAAACACTTAGACATAATCTGAGGTCTTGGAAGATGCACGTTCTTCCTTTCTTGGCTTCAAACCTGATTTATTCAGGAAAAGTGCTCATTAACATTGTGGAGTTCAAGGGCTCTCTATGACAGGGAATACATGGGTAACAATCTCAGTGTCAAGCATTTGCTGCTTGCTTCCATTCTTCTTCTAGTAGGTCTCAATGAATATTGAGCTCTTTTTTTTGTACAGTGCCTAGTGAATAAGGAGCATAGAATTATTGATTAATATAATACTGGCGATGAGTTTTCCCATAGTGCCTGTGCCAGCTCTTTGAATGGGCTATTCAATTAATCCCAATCCATTTCTCTTCTCCAAACGCTTTGTGAAGTGTTTACTCGATTCCCTTTGAAATTTTTGATTGAATCTGCTTCCATCATCCTTTCATGTAACACTTTCCAGATTATAACAACTCATTAAGTAAAACTATTTCTCCTCATCTTCACAGCAAATGCTTTGAAAATGACAAAGACTCTTTAGTTAAGAGAACAGAATGTCATAGCTTTCCCTTATGGATTTTAGATTAATATGACGTTAAGGCAGGAAACGGACCAAGATGAGAAACATTTGAAGCCTGAAAGCAGTCTAAAATTCTATTTTGAATTCCAGCCCCAGCAGACCATTTTTGTCCTTTTATTGGACTCAAATTTAAAAGAGGTCCTTGCGTTACAGAATGGTTCTGCTTAATGCCAGGACAAATAAACAAATTCTCATGGTTCTGCCAAAAAACTTGCTGTCGTTAGCCTACATGACCAAATGTCACAATTCATTATTAACAAATTTAAGGATGAAAGTCATTTTGTGTTACTGAGGAACTAAGACTTGGAAAAGGCATTTGGCACTCGAACACAGGATCTCCAATTGAAAGCTGGCAATAATTCAGTCCATTCTCTTTCACTAATGAGAGACAGTCTAGGACACAGTTGGACAACAGCAATCAGTTTGATTCAGGGATCTGAATTCCCAAATGGCTTGTAGCACCTCCAGGGCTGGAAAATTCCACATTTTGCCTGCCAGGAGGTTAGTTACTTTCCAATGTTTTGTGGCTGAAAAATTAAAGGGCTTGCCAACTTGTGGATAATGTTAGTAGGGGACCATTTGTGCCAACGTTTTCTGAGCAGAATTCAAGCTGGGATTGAAGCTGGGAGGCCTCTCATGTTGAGATTTCAGAGGCCTGGATGAATTATTCCAGGGTGTCTGTTAACTAGATTATGAGTATTAGTCAGCACCTTCAGAAGAGTGGGAGTGACACTTAGATAATATTCCCTTTTACAAGATGGGAAATGGCTGTGATTCTTGGATATGCTAATACCATGAATCTGGGGCATGTTGCAACCTTTTTTGTATTGTACATTACATTCGGTTGTTCTGTGTTTGATTATGTGAGGCAAAAGTGAGGACTGCAGATGCTGGAAACCAGAGTTTAGATCAGAATGGTGCTGGAAAAGCCAGGTCAGGCAGCATCCGAGGAGCAGGAAAATTGACGTTTTGGGCAAAAGCCCTTCATCAGGAAAGCCCTATTCCTGATGAAGGGTTTTTGCCCGAAACATCGATTTTCCTGCTCCACGGATGCTGCCTGAACTGCTGTGCTTTTCCAGCACCATTCTGATCTAAACATTTGTTTATGTGAGCCTGCTTATTATTGATGCTCACTGCACTTGATGAGTTAAACCTAGACTTAAGGAATAACCAGCAAACTGGCTTAGAGCCAAAGCTGAAGCATGGAGCACACATCCTAAAGCATGGTAGATAAAACACATTGCACACTAACATGTGTCATCTCTGCATAGATCTATGGTGTATAAAATAACATCATAATGCATGTGAGGAATTAATAAGGGGTTGCACATTTGACACAGAGATGAGGATGAACTGCTTCTCTTAGAAGATTGTGACCATGTGGAATTCTTTACTACAAAGTGCTCTTGAGACTAGATTGTTAAGTATATTCAAGGCTGAGACAGGCAGATTTTTAATCAGTAAGGGAATAGTGGGTATGGGGAAAAGGGAGGAAAATAGGGATGAGGATTATCAGAGCAGCCACCATGTCACTGAATGGCAGAGTAAACTTGATGGGCTGAATGGTCTACTTCTGACCCTACATCTTATGATCTTATGGAAAGTAAGTTATTTTTGTTGCATTCATTAGATAGGCGGTGAAATTAAATCACAAACTCTGACCTTCTGTGACCTCGGGTAAGTGTGCTTTTGATATAGGTTTCCAGCAAGTTTCAGGCATACCTGATTTGTGAAACCCACACCATATTTTCAAATCCATTATTTTTCAAACATAACAGAAAGAATGCTGGAGAAACTCAGCAGGCCTGGCAATGTGTGGAGAGAAAACAGAATTAACATTTCAAGTCCAGTATAACTCTTTTTCAGAAATGAAACATGATTGTTTTTTCTACACTCATTCTGTTGGTGTTTTTGTTCTGGAATTTTCAGCTCATAAAATCCTGGATTGGATTGCATTCTCTTACATAGAAACTTGCATCAGATTTCAAAATTGACAGATGGAGCTTTGCTTTTGAAATTTGAGGCTGGAGCTAAATGAGTTAAATTCTGAAGAGAAGTTTGCTGAGACTAATCTTAAAGTATTTTTAGAACAATCTGCTCAAACACATCTTTGGATCAGGTGAGACTTAAATCTAGGCCTCCTGGTCTTGACATAGGGACACTAACATTGCACCACAAGAGACTGCCCCATGACTGGGTGAGTACTGAAGACTAAGGGGTGGTGTGATGAGATGATTAAAGCATCTGATAGATAGGTAAAGAGAAACTGCTCTGTTGGAGGGGTACAGAATGCGTGGGTAGGATCTTAAATCTAGAGACAGGATATTCAGGGGTGATGTCAGGAAGTTGACAGTGTGGTGCTGGAAAAGCACAGCAGGTCAGGCAGCATCAGAGGAACAGGAGAGTCGATGGTAAAAGTACTGCTAGGTTTCTCCAGCATTTTCTACTTTATTTCAGATCTCCAGCATCTGTGGGTTTTTGCTTTTATTTCAGCCGGCCCAACATTTGTGAGCCATATCTCACCATGTGTCCCTGCTTTCAGAATAAGAGGGAGGGAAAAGGGGGAGCGCAGTTGCATTTATATGAACCTTGTGACATTTTACCACAACGAGGTAGTTTTGAAGTATTGTTACTGTTGTAATGTGGAAATTGTGAGAATCAATTGCCACACAGCAACCTCCCAGAGGTTGCAGTGGGATAATCTGTTCTTAGTGAAGTTGATTAAAGTGAAATATTCAGCAGGACATAGGGAGATCTCCCCTTTTCTTCTTTACTAGAGTTCCATGAGACATTTTTTATAACTCCACTTGTGAGGGTGGACACTGTCTCAATTACATTTGAATGATGATGGCCTGGACTTTCATTCCTGAGTAAGAAGAGAGTACTCGGGGGCTCTCTCAGCTCTCCGAACCCACCCGGGAGAACAAGACTCCAACGTTTGGCCTGATGATTGGAGGAGAGCTCTGCTTCTCTGGGAGCTACTCTGATTGGCCCCTGGCATGAGAGTAGAGACTGCTGGCGGTGGAAGTGAGCAGTGCTGAAGGTCTGTCAGGATGCATCAACACCTGCAGGATTAATAGAAAAGGGACAAAACTGAAGAGTGCAGAAGAAATTTGCAAGGACATTGCCAGGACTCAAGGGACTGAGTTAAAGTGAGAGGTTGGACAAGCTAGGACGTTTTTCTTTAGAGTGTAGGAGACTGAGGGGGGTCTTATAGAAGTGTATATGGTCATGAGAGGCATGGATAGGGTGAAAGCACTCAGTCTTTTTCCCAGGGTTGGAGAATCAAGGACTAGAGGGCATCATTTAAAGGTTAGTTAGGAAAAATATAAAAGGGAACCTGAGGGGTGACTTTTCTGCACAGAGAGTGGTGCGCATATGGAATGAGCTGCCAGCAGAATTGGTTGAGGTGAATACATTAATGACAGTTAAAAAGCATTTGGACAAATACATGGGTAGGAAAGGATTAGAAGGGTATGGGCCAAGTGCAGAGAAATGGGATTAGCGTGGATGGACATTTTGGTCGGCATGGAGCAGTTTGGGCTGAAGGGTCTGTCTCCATGCTGTAGGACTCTATGACTGTATCACATCCAACTCATTCTGTTGGATCTCCTACAAACACATCCATGCCCCATTCACACTGTCTCATGTCCCTACCTATTCCCAGAACCTCTCATATCTCCCATGTCAATCTATGTCACTCTATCCACCTCATCATGATTGCTCCTATCAATGATGCCACCCTCTGCCTCCAACTCCTTCCCATGAGCTCTCATACCTTATTCTGATCCATACCCCTTAACTCTTCTTTGCCCCTGGGCCAACGTAGTGAAAAATCATTCCAACCCATTCTCATCCAATCATTCATCTCTGGCCATACCTGCTTCAAGCCAATTTACTTAAAATCCACAAAGAGCAGCTCTTGGGACCCAAACTGACATCAAATTTAATTATGTTTTTTGACAGCATCATTTTTAAAAAATCTCTTTGACTTAAAAAAAAATCCAATACATTTAAATGTCTTCAACCACATACAGACCAGTTGCAGGCAGATGGATTCAATTTCGAATAACATCATGGTGGGCCGAAGGGTCTGTTCTGTGCTGTTTTAGGTTATTTTGATTCTAATCTCTTTTGAAAATAAACATTTCCCTCAAGTACTTAACCTTAACAAAAACACACCCTTCTTTCTATGACCACTTTAAGCTGTCCATCAAATTGTTCAATTAACAGGCAACTGACTGTGATAACAATAGGTTCTGAAATCCATCATACTGCACAAATTATTTAATGATCTCAGGCTTATGTCAACAGAGTGAAATTGAAAATAAACTTGATTTAAAATCTGAACTTTTCTAAAATTAATGATGGGAAGAGTAAATATCTTGACAGCTTTGGCAGTTACAATTAGTTGAGATACATTTTAAACACATGCATGTCTACTTTAATAATCCCAAAGGGCTCCCTACCAGCTCTAATCTGTACACTTCAGGTTTCAGACACTTACCTCAATAAAATCACACATCCCAGAATCCCAAAAATGGTATGGAAGGGGCCCATTTGGTTCATCTACACTCTGTCATTAAGTGACATCATTTTCAAGTGCCATCTTCCTGCTTATTCCCTAAACATTTTCCATGTGAGCTTTAGACAGCTGTTGCCTCATAGGGGACACTGCTTCTGGGATCCAAGGATATGCAGGTTAGAACCTACTACCATTTCTCCTCCCACCCAGTCCATTCAAAAATAACAGGGACTAGAATCCCTGACAGGGTTTTTTTTTATTCATTCATGCAGTGAAGGTATCACTGGCTGGGCCAGCATCTATTGCCCATCCCTAATTGCCCAAAGGTAGATAAGGGTCAACCACATTGCTGTGAGTCTGGAGTCATATGTAGACCAGACCAGATAAGGATGGCAGATTAACTAGGGAGGGAATAGGGCACCTCAAAGATCAGCAAGGCAACCTTTGTGTGGAGCCACAGAAAATGGGGGAGATACTAAATGAATATTTTGCATCAGTACTTACTGTGGAAAAGGATATGGAAGTTAGAGACTGTAGGGAAATAGATGGTGACATCTTGCAAAATGTCCAGATTACAGAGAGGAAGGAAGTGTTGGATGTTTTGAGACGGTTAAAGGTGGATAAATCCCCAGGACCTGATTAGGTGTACCCGAGAACTCTGTGGGAAGCTAGAGAAGTGATTGCTGGGCCTTTTGCTGAGATATTTGTAATAGATAGTCACAGATGAGGTGCCAGAAGACTGGAGGTTGGCAAACGTGGTGCCATTGTTTAAGAAGGGTGGTAAGGACAAGCCAGGGAACTATAGACCAGTGAGCCTGACCTCGGTGGTGGGCAAGTTGTTGGAGGGAATCCTGAGGGACAGGATGTACGTGTATTTGGAAAGGCAAGGACTGATTAGGGATAGTCAACATGGCTTTGTGCGTGGGAAATCATGTCTCACAAACTTAATTGAGTTTTTTGAAGAAGTAACAAAGAAGATTGATGAG
>NC_057745.1:2991564-2994001 GCF_004010195.1 Chiloscyllium plagiosum | reverse complement strand
TTAGAGGGCATAGGTTTAGGGTGAGAGGGGAAAGATATAAAAGAGACCTAAGGGGCAACCTTTTCACGCAGAGGGTGGCACGTGTATGGAATGAGCTGCCAGAGGAAGTGGTGGACACTGGTACAATTGCAACATTTAAAAGGCATCTGGATGGGTATATGAATAGGAAGGGTTTGGAGGGATATGGGCCACGTGCTGACAGATGGGACTAGATTGGGTTGGGATATCTGGTCGGCATGGACGGGTTGGATCGAAGGGTCTGTTTCCGTGCTGTACATCTCTGTGACTCAAAGTCCTGATGAAGGGCCCTGCCCGAAACATCGACTCTCCTGCTCTTCTGATGCTGCTTGACCTGCTGTGCTTTTTCCAGCTCCATATTTTATTGACTCTGACTTTCCAGCAGTCCTCACTATCTCCTTCCTCAAAGAATATTAATGAACCAGATGGGTTTTCCAAACAATCAAAAATAGATTCATGAACATCATTCAACTCTTAATTCCAGAGATCTATTGAATTCAAATTCCACCATCTGGACATGGTAGAATTTGAACCCAGGATTAACAGTTCAGTGATAATACCACCGGACCATTGCTTTCTTGTATCCAGGTTTTGGACCCAGTATCCAGGATAACCAGATTTGAGCCTCTGACTGAGACAAAGAGCCTTTCTGTCATTGAGGAACATCACACCAGTATCTCACATATTTCATCATTCCCTCAGTACTACACTGAAAGTGTCAGCTTGGATATACACATTCAAGTTTCTACAGTTGGACTTGAATGTGTAACCTCCAGTAAACTCAAGCATTCAAACAACTGAACCACAGCTAATGCCTAATGTGCTACAGCAAGTGGGTTGCAGAGTCTAGCGTGACAGAGTAATGATGTGTCAAACTCATATTTTGAAAAGGAATTGCACATAATAAGATAAATATTGTGGTGAACGTCAATTTGAAGGAACGGCCACTCGTAATTAGAGATGGTGAACACGGCCAACTCTTCAAAAACTCTGATTCAATGCCCAGAAATTTCCCACATGACAAAAAAAGTAATGTTATTTTAAGCAATGTCATTAGCTCAGGAAAAATAAAGACACAATTGGTGTCGAAAGGCAACAGGAATCCAACCTTGTGTAGAACTGTAGTTAATTCAAATTGAAATCCTTTCAGTGTCTGGGTAGGTTGAGGAGTATGTTATCAAATAGTCACCTGGAAGGTTAAAATACATGCAGATTTAAAATCAAGGCTTTTCACTTAATTTCATATTGAGTAACAGCATCACCTCGATAGGTAACTTTGCAGGAATTATGTTCTGGTTCACTAATAAATGAATGAAGACTTTTGCATTTTTCACTGTTGGGCGGTGGTTACTTTCTCAGTGGGTGAGTTCAGTTCCTGATTATTGTGTTAGTTAAAAATTTAGGTCTTTGCTTTTGCAGCCAAGCCTTGAAAGATATTTTGAATGTTTCTCTGCCAAGAAGCTGTTCCTTATTGTGTAAGAATTTCCCTGATTGGGCTTCCCACGCTTCAAGGTGAAGGAAACACACCTTTCATTTTGGGTGGTGTTAGTTTGATGGAAAGAACAATGAGCTGTCCTTTTTTAATCCCTTTCTTTTATTCTTTCGTAGGATGAGAGTGTTGCTCGCTGGGACAGCATTTATTGCTTATCCCCAGTTGCAGTTAAGAGTGAACCATGTGGCTTTGGTCTGGAGTCATGTGCCGGCCTAACCAGGTAAGGGCAGTAATATACTTCCAGATTTTATTTAGTTAAAATTCCACCATCTGCCATGGCAGGATTTGATCTCAGAACCCCCAGAGCACTACCTGTGTCTCTGGATTAATAGGAGAAAGTGAGGACTTCAGGAATGGGCTTATGAAGAAGGGCTTATGCCCGAAACGTCGATTCTCCTGCTCCTCGGATGCTGCTTGGCCTGCTGCGCTTTTCCAGTAACACACTGTTCATCTCTGGATTAATAGTCTAGAGCCAATACTTTGAGAGAAAGTGAGGGCTGCAGATGCTGGAGATCAGAGCTGAAAATGTGTTGCTGGAAAAGCGCAGCAGGTCAGGCAGCATCCAAGGAACAGCAGAATCGACGTTTCGGGCGTGAGCCCTTCTTCAGGAATGAGGAAAGTGTGTCCAGCAGGCTAAGATAAAAGGTAGGGACGAAGGACTTGGGGGAGGGGCTTTGGAAATGCGATAGGTGGAGGGAGGTCAAGGTGAGGGTGATAGGCCGGAGTGGGGTGGAGGCGGAGAGGTCAGGAAGATGATTGCAGGTTAGGAAGGCGGTGCTGAGTTCGAGGGATTGACCCAGTAAGATTAGTGAGGCATGACCTGCCCCTCACAAAGCCATGCTGACTGCCTTTAATCACGCTATGCTTTTCCAAATAGTCATAAATCCTATTCCTCAGAATTCTTTCCAAAACCTTGCTGACCACAGA
>NC_057745.1:2954347-2989277 GCF_004010195.1 Chiloscyllium plagiosum | reverse complement strand
AAACTGGAGAAATCTGAGTTCATCCCTTGTGGTTGGAGGGTTCCTAGGCGGAAGATGAGGCGCTCTTCTTCCAACCGTCGTGTTGCTATGGTCTGGCGATGGAGGAGTCCAAGGACCTGCATGTCCTTGGTGGAGTGGGAGGGGGAGTTGAAGTGTTGAGCCACGGGGTGGTTGGGTTGGTTGGTCCGGGTGTCCCAGAGGTATTCTCTGAAACGTCTATCACATTTCCAACGCCCCTCCCCCAAGTCCCTCCTCCCTACCTTTTATCTTAGCCTGCTGGACACACTTTCCTCATTCCTGAAGAAGGGCTCATGCCCGAAACGTCGATTCTCCTGTTCCTTGGATGCTGCCTGACCTGCTGTGCTTTTCCAGCAACACATTTTCAGAAGTATTTTTGAACCATAGTCATTGATGAAATCAAAGAGATTGTATGGCGTGGAAAGATGCCCACTTGGTGCACTGTGTCTGTGCTGGCTGAGGAACGTGCACTGCAGCCGAAACCCAATCTCCGGCATTTAGAAGGTCATTCTCACTTTATGGCACCATGCGTGAGATGCACATCCAGACATCTTTGGAATTAAGCTGCAGTTTTCTGCTTTGCTTACCCTTTCTGGTCGACCCGTAGCACTCATTGGAGGAAAATGCTTTCCTTCAGTCCCCCTCTAAATATTCTACTAGTCACATTCAATCTATGCCTCCAGTCACTCACTTGTCTGTTACGGTTAGTAGTGTGCTCCCATCCACTGTATCCAGGCCCCTCACAATTCTGTACACCTCAACCAAAACTCCCCTCAGCCTCCTCTGTTTGAAGAACAACAGCAGCCTCTTCAATTTTTCATCACAGTTGCTTTTTTAGCCAGTTTTGGCAACATTATTGTAAATCTCCCCAGCTCTTGCACAGTTACATCCTTGCCTAATGAAATGCCCAGAACTGCACACTGTTTTCAAACAAGGAAATCCCCAAATTCCACAAGTGGTCAATCTCTGGGTAGAGAAGTTCCTTCTGAATTCCCTCTTGAATGTAAGATGATTTTTGTTCATTCACAGAATATGGACGTTGCTGGGTAGGCCAGCATTCATTGCCCCATCCCAGTCACTCTGGAGATGCTGGTGGTGAACTGGCACATCCCTGAACACTATGGGCAATTCATAGAAACCATAGAGTCCCTACAGTGTGGAAACCGGCCCTTTGGCCCAACAAGTCCACACCCACCCTCCGAAGTGTAAGCCACCCAGACACATTCCCCTACCTTTACCCCTGACTAACGCACCTAACCAACACATCCCTGAACACTATGGACAATTTCCCATGGCCAGTTCACCTACCCTGCACATCTTTGGACTGTGGGAGGAAACTGGAGCCCCCAGAGGAAACCCACGCAGACACAGGGAGAATGTGCAAACTCCACACAGACTGTCACCTGAGGCTGGATTCGAACCAGGTCCCTGGTGCTGTGAGGCAGCAGTGCTAACCACTGAATCACTGTGCCACCTTGTCTTCTATAAATGCCTGATGCAGGTCAAAAATCTTCTCTCATTAATCAAGAATGTGAGATTTCAAGTCGAGAGGCACATTTCTAAGGTATGAGGAGAGAGATTTAAAAAAGACATGAGGGGCAAATATTTTACACAGAAGGTGATTTGAGTGTGGAATGAACTTCCTGAGGAAGTGGTGGATGCAGGTACAATTACAATGTTTAAAAGGCATTTGCATAGATATATGAATAGGAAAGATTTGGAGGGATATGGGCCAGGAGCAGGCAGGTGGGACTAGTTTAGTTTGAGATTATGGTCAGCATGGACTGGTTGGACCAAAGAGGCTGCTTCTGTTCTGTATGAGCCTCTGACTCTATAAATTCATAAAATTAATTATCTTAATTAGATGTCCTCCTGTCTAGTGCTCTTTGTGCCTAAATCCTGAATTTAAGTTTTCTTGATGGTAAACAAGGAAAGGATGCTGGAGATGTTCCACATCCCATAATTCCATTGGATGCTGCAACCTCAGTATGAATTAAACTCCTTCCTCAGGTTGAGTCTAGTCTGACTGTTTCACACAGAATCACTTACCCTGTGGAGATGGAACTGTCTTTCAGAGCTTTTGCACAAATATTTGGTCGACCAAATATCGGGTAAACCAACAGAGTAGAAATGTTTGGTTGGCTGAACTGATTGTCCATTGGCAGGCTCCATTTATAGTGCTTGATATATCACTCTCAGCTTAGACTCTGTGTAAACAGTTTCATTTCCAAGTCACTAGCTTGCATTTGGTCTGCAATTTCAAAGCTGGACTTGCCGAAGTGTTTCAAATAGTTTTTTTTTTGATACTTTTACTTTAGCAGATTAGATCCAAGTTCAACTTTTGTAATAAAACTGAAAATAAAGGAGCCAGACACTGTTTTTTCTTTATTTCCCATAGGCATAGCTTCATGTGATATCAGAATAAGCTATCAGACTATCAATTTAACACTGCTGTGCTTTACAATTAGGTGGCAAATTGCACTAGTTTTTTTCTGCTTTTATTTCCTTTGTACCTGCTGTTTTCCATTCAGATTAATGGGGACATGACTGGACTGCTTTTTCCATATCATTTAATTCTGAATTACAAGGTAAGCCTGAGGTTCTGAGCTATTCTGCAGCACTTGGGAGCTTCTGCATTCAAGATACTGCTTCTATCTTTGTGAAGGTCAGAAGATGTTTCTTCATTCTCAGTCTGACCCTCATCACCCTGTCAAAGTACGTCTGCTTCTTCGGACCTCGCTCTGTTCCAGCAAATGGGTAAGCCATGCATTTATCACAAGCTGAAATGCTTTCCTTCATCTTCACTGCTCCACAGATCATCTATCAGGGAGAATACATCCTGTAACACGCTGTGCTTCTGTTTAAGAGAATTGTCTTGCCCTTCTGGTACATTCAAGGCACTTGTGTCTAGTTCATTATGTTTGGTCAGGTGGAACTAGTTGGAAGGATCCAACAGTTGCTGTGTGACATCTCACTAGTTTAATTGAGTTTCATTGCTCTCTCAATGTTCTCACAATTTCACTCAGCATATTTTTTTTAACTCCATAAATTATGTACTGTTTTTGTGGTTGAAAGAGCAACCCTTTTAGATTTGACATTTCAAACATCTTTGCGCTGTGAGCATTCTCTCTGTCTCTCATCCATTCAACCTTTCCTGTCTGTCTTAATCCTGTCAAAGAGAGCAGGAAAGCACTCACATTTTTTTCAGACACCCTCACATCTTCAGGATGCCCCTGAATAATATACAGCTCACAAGTTGTTTTTATAGAATCCCTCCAGTTTGGAAACTGGCCATTCGACCCAACATGTCAACACTGACTTTCTGAAGAGCATTCCACCCAGACTCACCCACCTACCACATTCCAATTTCTCCCATGGCCAATCCACTTAACCTGCACATCTTTGGACTGTGGGAGGAAACTGGAGCACTCGGAGGAAACCCACACAGACACAGAAAGAATGTGCAAACTCCACATAGACAGTTGCCCGAGGGTGGAATCGAGCCTGGGTCCCTGGTTCTTAAAATGTAGTCAAAACAGCAGCCATTTTGTACATCATAGTGTCCCACCAGTGGGGCCTGAGCAGGGAATGACAAGTTAATTTATTTTTGATGGTAATGTTGGTCAGCATCCCAGAGCTCTCTGCTATTCTTCAAAGAGTATTGTACAATTTTTATTTTTATCCAAGGTATTAACTTCCACCACCTGCAATAGAGTATGATATGAGATGCACAGGTGAAAATTTACCTCCAAGCCACACTCCATCCTTATTGGAGTCAAAAACAGAAATTGCTGGAGAAACTCAGCAGGTCTGCCATCATCTGTGGAGAGAAAGCAGGATTAACATCTTGAGTTCAGTGACCCTCCTTCAAAACGATAGTAACTCGTTAAAGCTGATGACACAGGGATGGGCTGGGGGGTGGAAAGGAGTAAGCAAATAGGTGGAGTTGGAGCCCAGAATAACCGTTAGGCAGACAACAGGATGGTTGGTAGTAAGCCAACTATCCACAATCTGCTCACCCCTCTGCCCCACCTCGCGTCATCAGCATATTTTTGTTATTCATTCATGGAAAGTGGGTGTCACTGGTCAGGCCAGCATTTATTGACCAGAGGACAATTAAGACTCAACCACATTACTCTGCATCTGGAGTCACATGTAGGACAGACCACGTAAGGACAGCAGTTTCCCTCCCCAAACAGCATTAGTGAACCAGGTGGGTTTCTCCCCAGCAAATGAAATGCTCATCATCAGACTTTTAATTCAAGATTTTTTTATTGAATTCAAATTCCACCTTCTGCTCTGCTGAGATTCAAACCCACACCCTCCGAACATTACCTGGTCTTTGGATTAACAGTTAAATGATAATGCCACTAGGCAATTGCCTCCCCTCAGTTGTGTACCATCTTTAACCAGTTTTAAAAAAGGGTCACTGGACTCCAGACATTAATTCTGTTTCACTTCCCACAGATGCTGCCAGACCTGCTGAGGTTCTCCAGCGCGCTCTGTTTTTGGTTTAGATTTCCAGCATTCACTGTTCATTGGTTTATGATCCATCCTGATTTGATTGTTCTTCTTCACAATTACTGGGCAGAGTCCTCTCCGTCTCGAACAACATCAGAGATAGTGGAAAATTCGGGACTTCCAGGTGAGGTGTTCAGCTTGAGACAGCACCTAGAAGTTTGGGCACCTAACGAGTGGGAGTAGAGTAAATCTGCTGAATAAAGAGATGATTTGGAGGAGCCAGTCTTGGACTGGTGTGGACAAAGTTAAAAATCACACAACACCAGGTTACAGTCCGACAGGTTTATTTGGAAGCACTAGCTTTCTGAACACTGCTCCTTCATCAGTGGTTGTCATCAGGAAAAAAAGAGATGGTTCAGAAAGAGATAATGTTGAAGGTCTCTTAGTTCCACCCAACCTGATGATATCACACAGTCTTTGGGTTGTGGCCATTGAGTTCTACATGAACTTCCTTAGGGAGCAGGTGCCTTCTGTACAATTTCTGAGACTCCTTCATAGCTGTAGCTGACCAATAACATTGGTTGTACTTATTGCTATGGAGTAATTAGCCATTTTGCTAGAACTAAGACAAGTGCCTCATCTTAGCCTTACCTGTGGGTTTATCTTCTGCCATTGATAAATGCACAGGTCCTACACCAGGATCAGTGGCAGTGAACTACCTAAAAATAGACTCTTATTCTGTGCCATGTCTGGCAGAGGTGATAGTTATCACGAGATCCTCATCGTGACAATCAGACTAAGAGCCACAAAGCCTGATCTGTCAGGGTGGATTACTAAATGAGGCAGCTCGGCCCATCGGTCTTTGCTACAACAATTTGAATTAATCCCCCGTCTCTGTCCCACCCTGTTCATCTCCTTCTCATCCTATGGCTTATTGTTCTTCTATAAGACTGTCCACTCTCCCATCCTAATCAGCATGAAGTCCAGGATGTGAAGACATTGCAAAACACAAGCTGTTTCACTTAATTGCTGTTCCTATGTGGCTAAGTTTCCAGGTGGAGGATATTAGGCACGTTGCCTGTGTGTTTTACTGTAGTTTAGTGATACTCCCTTCTTGGATAAATGCAGCAGCATTTGGCAAAGTGGATTTTCCACCTGGGACCTCTTTATCAGATTCAAAAATGTAGCCGACAAGCACGAGAGCTCATCTGGAACATTAACCAGTCCATTAGAGGAATCTTAACTACATCAGAAAGTCTCGGAGTAAACACCTCAAAAAAAAAAGCAGTCTAAACCTTTTTGAGGATTGGGAAATGGGCCAGTTGAGGAAAAGAGCTCAACTACTTTCCCAAGATTGGGTCTTCCCATTATAGATGCATTATTTTCAGCCTTTGCTACTAGAACTCTCTCTCTGTAGTGGCGGCGCTGTGAGTACCCCTCCACCACACTGACTGCTGGGGTACATGAGGGTAGCTCACCACCATCTTTGTTTACTCCAGCATGACTCTGGCTGGCGTATGCACACCAACCTGAAGGTGCCTCTCTGACTGAGTGACCAACACATTACGTCAAAAAGGTAGTGCACTCTGACTCCCTTCCCATCCTAGACCTACATCAATCATTCACTTTTTTATTGGATTCAATGGTGCCCAGCCTAATACTAACACGTCATATAATGACACAAAGGTCTCACCCACCCAGGGCACCCAGCAGTCAATGACAAAGACCTTCGGCCTGTCAGCAACAATTTCAGTAACTTATGGGTAGCGGAATAGCTCGTAGGTGTGAATGATATGGACAGAAGATTTCAGACCTCTGGTATAGGATATGTTTTCTTTCTCTCTCTGCAATGAAAAATACCTAAAATGTGAATAAAGCCAATTTATTTTCCCCAACCAATTGCTTCAAGCTGTAGCTCTTAACCAGTCACTAAGACTCTGTAATTTGTGAACCAGTTGCTCCGTGCCTCCTGCAAGCAAGTGAAAATACCTGGAAAAGAGAGGGTTGAGGAGCAGCAAGTCCTGACAAACCTTAAGGATCAGCTCAGTGAACCCTGTGGGCAGGGGCCACTGACCTGCCTTCCCAGTCCTTCCCTCCACCCAGAGCACCGATGTTTTTTTGTGTCCATCTGTTTGTGTGTGTATGGGGAGGTTTATAAGGAGATTAGAGCTTTAACCAATAGAGTTATGGCGATGGTTCGTGATTGTTTACTTGTACCCAGAATCTAATTAATTGTAACAAATAGTCATTCTTGTTAAGTACAGAAACCTGGTTTGTGTTTTCAGTCAACCTAGGGCTAAACAGATAGACACGTCAGGGATGATGCATGCTTTGATAAAATCTTTAATCTTTGTAATGACTCTGGGAAGAGCAGGGTTTGATTTCCAGAGTGCTCACCCAGTGCAATATGAGACCCTACAGCTCCCTACCCCCTCCCACCTCCCCATACCCTCCTCAATGATCAATGCACGGGCCCCCAGGACTGTATTCACCCCAGATCTCTGACTCATATTGACACATTGCTGCAGGAAGTGCCTGAACAGACCCCTAGCCGCTATCCTTGCAGCTCCCTGACTGACCCCTGGCCAATGTCCTTGCAGCTCCCTGATGGACCCCGCCATTCACTGACTGCTCCTGCTAGCCCCGACCGGACTGACCCCTGCCGACTCCCCAGGCTGTACCCGGGCACATATCCCCTGACCATCAGCAGACTGGGTGGTTGAGTGACAGTGCCAAGCCTCTGGACTGAGTACGGATTGTGCCCATGACCAATGGGCACCAGGGCCTTTTGCCGGAGGTGGGTTAGTATTGTTATTATTAATGAGGCAGGATTGTTGTTAATTCAGAGCCTAACGAGCAGCAATCCCCCTCAAGGGGCAACTTGCCGCTGCCCAGACAGAATCTCACCTCGGAGATGGGCAGCTGCACAAAAGACAGAGCGAGATGCTCCCGATGGGGGGGGAGAGAGAGAGAGAGAGACGTCACTCCTCACTCAATTCTGACACCAATCTCACCCATTCAGGCCCCGATCAGAGTCCACCCTACAGCTCTGATATCTCCATCTGGCTCCATCTCACATTTTGTTGCTGCAAAGTCCCTCATGATGATTTACGATGCCAGAGGTGCTGTAAGAATGTGAGTTGTCGTTGATGTAGTGGACAGTGGATGTAAAACCCAGTTCAGACTATTGAATAGTCCAAATTAATTCTTCTCTCTGTTCGGCTCCCCTCAATGCAAAACTTCCTGGGGCCAGGCAGGAGATTCATGCGACGAACTGATGAACATGAAACCTGCAATCTCACTTGTTCGAAACCTTTGCAGGGCAGCTGTTGGGGAAGGGGCAATTGCCACCAGGGTGGGTGAGAAAGATGTGTGTGGGGTGGGGGGATTTGTTTCGGTACAGTCCTGGGGTAGGGTACAGGCTAGTTTACTCTGCAACAAACTGTGTCCGCCCTTGACAAGCAAGTGCCGGCTGCTGAATGGTGAGAACAGGAATATGTACCACTCGCCTGAAATATTATCTCTCAGCACAGAAGGAGAGACAGCGATACTTGTAATATAAAAATTAGATGTACATTTATAATTTATGTTCATTAAATTTGTTAATTATCATAACATTATTGCTTTATTGAATAATGCATATTTTATGAGTCACGATTTTGGATGCAGCATGTAGAGACAGGAAAGTATGAATAATTTGAGATAAAAAGGAGAATATATTTTGATATTTAAATGACCTTTTGCCTGACCCCAGGAGAGAGTCACCACAACCGGTTTGTTGGGAAATGGGCCAAACCCAGGCAGATGGAACTAGTTGAGTCTGGGAACATGGTCAGTGTAGACAGGCTGAACCAAAGGGTCTGGTTCCATTCTGTATAACTCTACAACTCCTTATCTCCTGCTTCATTAACTCACTAAAATTGGAAGAAACATCCGGGGATCAGCATCAAAGAAACAAGAAAGAAACTCATTCATGTCATGTGTTAGGACCATAGGAAGAGAAAGAGGCCTTTCAGCCTTGTAAGCTTATTCTATCATGCTGTTAAATGTTGGCAGATCTGTGTCTTAACTCCATTGAACTAACTTGGTCCCATTAAATTTAACAAAATTCTGTCAGTCTCAAGGGAGCCTCAGTTTCAAGGGGAGAGGGTTCCAGATTCCCATTACCCTGTGAGTGAAGTGTTCCCTGATATTACTCCTGATTTTAAGGGTACGTCCCTTCATTCTGGACTGACCCCACTTGAAGAAACAGCTTCTGTCTCCCTCCCTTACCAGTTCCACTGATGCTCCAATGTGAAGTCATCGGAGAGGGTGCAACTGAGGTTTACAAGAATGGTCCCTGGGATGAGGAATTTGAATTATGAAGATGATTTGGAGAAATTGGGAAGCTTTCCCTTGGAGAAGAGAAAACTAAGAGGAGAACAAACATAAACAGAGTGCTGGGGAGATTCAGCAGGTCTGGCAGGATCTGTGCAGAGAGAAACACTCAGAATTATAGAATCCCCATATTGTGGAAGCAGGCCATTCAGCCCATTGAGTCCACACTGATCCTCTGAATAGCATCCCACCCAGACCCTCACTCACACCTCTACGCTACCTCTGTAACCCTGCATTTCATATGGCTAACCCACCTAACATGCACATCCCTGGACACTATGGGCAATTTAGCATAGCCAATCCACCCTAACCTGCACATCCCTGGACACTATGGGACAATTTAGCACGGCCAATCCACCCTAACCTGCACATCCCTGAGCACTATGGGCAATTTAGCATGGCCAATCCACCCTAACCTGCACATCCCTGGACACTATGGGCAATTTAGCACGGCCAATCCAACCTAACCTGCACAGCTTTGCACTGTGGGAGAGAACCAGAGCACCCAGAAGAAACCCATGCAGCCATGGGGAGAACATGCAAACTCCACACAGACAGTCACCCGAGAGTAGAATCGAACCCAGGTCCCTGGCGCTATGAGGCAGCAGTGCTAACCACTGAGCCGAGTCTGAATAAAAAGGAACAGCTTATGTTTTTCAACTTCTTTACAATTAGGTTCTGTAGAAGAGTCACACCAGGTTCGAAACACTAACTCTGTTTCTCTCTCTGCAGATGCTGTCAGACCTGCTGAGTTTCTCAAATACTTTCTGTTTTTGTTTCAGATTTTCAGGGTCTGCAATATTTCACTTTCATTAAAGTACAGAAGAGGTTTGATAAAAGTTTTCAATATCCCCTACAGAGGAGATACGGAGAAATTGTTCCTAATTGTTAAAGGATCAAGAACAAGACTTGAGATAATTTGATCAGCAAGCAAAAGTGAGATGAGGAGAAACCTTTTTGCTCAGTGTATGGTTAGGGTGAGGAATGCACTGCCTGAGATTGTGGGGGAGAGCAGGGTCAACTGAAGTGTTCCAAAAGGAAAGTAGCTGGTTATTTGAAATGGAACAGTGAATAGGGATATGGGAGATGATAGGAGAATGGCTCAGGTGGCATGGTCATTTGCAAAGTCACTGGGCTGCATGGCTCCTTCTCCAATCCTGTACCTCTGTGGTTTATGATTCTCTATTAGACCACTCCTCGGTCTGTAGGTGGCATGGTGGCTCAGTGGTTAGCACTGCTGCCTCACAGCGCCAGGGTCCCAGGTTTGATTCCAGCCTCAGGTGACTGTCTGTGTGGAGTTTGCACACTCTCCCTGTGGTTTTCCTCCCACAATCCAAAGATGTGCAGGTTAGGTGAATTGGCCATGCTAAATTGCCCATGGTGTAGGTTATTAATCAGGGTAAATATAGGGTAGAGAAATGGATCTAGGTGGGTTATTCTTTGGAGGGTTGGTGTGGACTTATTGGGCTATAGGGTCTGTTTCCACACTGTAGGGATTCTAATTCTACTGTATTGAAGTGTATACAGGCTGGATCCTCCTAATCCAGTACTCTATGTTGTCTCAACCTTTGTGCTTCAGCTCCCTACAGAGCTCCCAGCTGGCCTTATAGTGGCTCTGCATTGATCTTTACTGATATTAATTTTGCTACACTTTCTCCAGTCTGAATATCCTGATGCATGCTTTTGGTGTTCAGATGAAAAAATCATTCATCCATTCAGTTGGTCAGTGATTGATACAAATCAAGGTCATATCCTAACTTTTAAAGTGTCTATGCAGTGAATATACCTGACCTCCTGTGGATCAGCAAAGCGCTGGTCCTCACTCTGTCGGATTAGTAGACCTGTACAGGCCTACACTGTGGAACCAATCCTTTCAATGTAACTCTTTGAGCCCAGGTAGCATTCTAACAAAGATTTCCAGTCACTTGGGCACAAACACGCATTAAAAAGCACTGTGCTCTTTAAAAGCATCTTTCATTGATTAGTCATAAGTATATTAAAAATTGGAAAATGTCTGTTTGAGTAGGTAGGGTGGTTGGAGACAGGAAGTCTTGTAATACAACCTACAAGATTACAGGACTGGAAACCTTTAAGCAGTTAAAAGGAATTGTGACTGGTTTCGATTTTTCTATCTCGTTCCCATTTCCAGAGTTTCATTTAAACATCATAATACTATCATTGAATTTGGTGGTATTCACTGTGGACAGAATTAATGTCGTTACACTGTAACCCGAAGGTATTTCCGATAAACTGTTTTCAACAAGGGATGCTTTTAAAACAAGAAAGAGAATTACTTTAATGCAGTGCCTTTCACAGTCTCGAGGTGTTCCAAAGATCTTTGCAGGGAATGGAGTATTTCAAAGTGTGGTCGCTGTTGTATTTTGCAAAATATTGCTGCCAACCTGTGCTCAGCAAGATTCCACAAACTGCAATGTGATAAATGAGTGGATAATCTGTTCCTGAAAGTTGATTAGGAGATAAATGCTGGTTGTTTTGACTGAGATAGGAGGACTGCATGATCACTCTCATCCTATTTCCCAATGGGCTACAACGTCCTGGTAAGTCCTGGTAAGGCCAATTGTATGCTTTCTCTGTATTAGGCTTAGAGTGAGGAAATCCATCAATCTGGGTTCTTTAAGAAACACAAAATGATCAATTAATTATAAAGCAAAACCCATTCAACAAAGATGGAGAATGGGCTAACACATAGTTTACGATATGAAAATATAGATGTTTATCCTTCTAGAGAAAACCCAAAACATTCACACACAAGCACACACACCAATGAATCACTTCAGGTAAAGGGAGACAAAAAAACTGATTTGATTCTCCAGAGAATCTCTTCAAAAGAAGTTTCTGGACAATGGTAATTATTGTTGAAGGCAAAACAGGGTAGGACATAAAGTTTTCTCAGGTCTATCAACCTGGTTCTCTTGTACATGTGGTCAACCCACTGATCAAACTTGTTTCTCTCTGGGAGATTGGTAGACATAGTTTGCTCAGGAAACGCAATGTTGATAAGTTCTTTCCCTTGCTCTTCCAGAAGAACATTGAGGTTGCATCCTGATCTCATAGTAAAGGTATTTCAGAAACTGGAGGCACCAACTGAGAGGCTTACTGTATGATATGCTTTCCTAAACTGGAATCCAAAAACACAAACTCCCAACCTGCAACTGTAACTCCCAGTCATAAAACATTTAGCTGTTGTGCCTGAAGTAAGTTCAAATGACCAAGAGCAGCAATTATCTGGAACTATGTGATTTTCAAAAAATGCCTTTTAAAGAAAAAATTCTAATGTGTTGTTTCATAGGTATTTTATTAAAAAAAAGGCATCTCCACACTCCTCAAATTCAAGACCCAATTATAAATAGTAAGTACCTTCATAACTCATAAGTTTCACATGTCATATAAGAGATAAGATCTCCAACAGCACAGAATTCCCTCAGCACTGAGTGTAGCAAAGTAGGATTAGAGTGGGACTCGAACAGTTGACAACTTAATTAAGGCCATCATTGTGTCCATCACTGAAAGGCTCAGTGGGTCCAAAAGCCTTTGAGAACATTGGCTCTTGTGATTCCCGTGAGTCAAAGCTGGGATACTCTAATGTTCACAGCTAGTCCTGAGATCCTTCTGCCAGCAATGTAGCCCGAATCCTGGTGATATTCCTGAGCCCCCCTGTTGGGACTCCCATCTTGGGCCATTTCACTACATTATTGGTGCTGTATAAATCAAATTGTTGTTGTGCTGTCGCCATTTCCAGGTGTCACCTTGAGGTTTCTGAGACTGCGTGGCTGGAATTACAGTAATTATTCCAGGAGCTGATTGGTCAATAACCATATGTATCAGCAAGCAAACTCTAAGCAGCTTATTTAGCTACATCTCTTTCACTCTCATATGGGAAGTGTGCATGTATTGCCTCATTAGGCCATTTCAGAGGGATGAAGGACTTATGCCCGAAAAGTTGATTCTCCTGCTCCTCGGATGCTGCCTGACTGGCTGTGCTTTTCCAGCACCACATTTTTTGACTCTGATACTCCAGCATGTGCAGTCCTCACTCTCTACCCTTTCAGAGGGAAGTTAAGAATCCACCTTACAATTGAGTTTGGAATCCTTCCTTTAGGGACATTAGTGAACCGGTTGGGTTTTCCTGGCAATCACCAACAGTAGGGAGAAAGGGACCCTCCAACCATAGGTAAAAACAATGACTGCAGATGCTGGAAACCAGACTCTAGATTAGAGCGGTGCTGGAAAAGCACAGCAGGTCAGGCAGCATCCAAGGAGCAGGAAAATCGACGTTTCGGGCAAAATCCCTTCATCAGGAATGATGAAGGGCTTTTGTCTGAAACGTCAATTTTCCTGCTCCTCGGATGCTGCCTGACCTGCTGTGCTTTTCCAGCACCACTCTAATCTAGACCCTCCAACCATACCAGATCCCTTTGGATTTCAATAGTTTCCCCATTTCTCCTCCCCCCACCTTACTCCAGATCCAACCTTCCAACTTGGCATCGCCCTCTTGACCTGTCCATCTTCCTTCCCATCTATCCACTCCACCCTCCCCTCCGACATACCCACTGCTCCCCCACCTTCATCTACATATCACATTCTAACTCCCTTGCCCCCAGTACTACTCCCCTCCCATTTATCTCTCAGCACCCTGGCACACAAGCCTTATTCCTGATGAAGGGCTTATTCCCGAAACTTTGATTCTCCTGCTGCCTGACCGTTTGTGCTTTTCCAGCGCCACATTCCTGACATTCATCAACAGTAACATGGTCACCGGCTTTTTGTAGAGTCATAGAGCTGTACAGCACAGAAACAGACCTTTCAGTCCAACTTGTCTATGCCAACCAGATATCCTAAATTAATCTAGTCCCTTTTGCCAGCAATTCCTATTCATATACCCACCTTTCAATGGCAGATTTTACTGAATTTGCATTTTAACCATCTACCAAGGTGGTATTTGAACCCATGTCCTCGTGGAATTAGCCTGGGTTTCTGGATTAGTATTTTAGTGACATTTCCACTACATCACCAGCTCTCCCTCAGACCCAAAAGCTGCACTTGCTTATTTCTGCAAAGATCCCCTTGTGTATTGACCAATTCACCTTGCGTCAGGGTCAGTCCTTCAGACACTGTCAATTCTTATGGAGTAGAATGCAATAGGTGCCATGGCAACCAATGATGTACCATTTATTCTCGACACTCCTGGCAGTAGCAAAGGTTAAATGTGGTGAAAAAGGGTGAATTTCCTGAAATGCCAGATTGGCTCACTCGCTTTAGAAGATCTGATGGAAACTTGCCCTAAAATCTCATCAGGGTCAAAGTTTACAATGAATCTGAAGCTTAGCTCCAGGGTAGATACATTTCCCAAACCATGGTCTGAATCCCAGAAGGTGAAACCAATAAAACTGGTGAGGGACACACACTGGTTCAAATCATCTCATATGTCACAAGATGGAGCTCAAGAATGACCAAGCCATTCAAATAAAAGCAAATACTGTGGCTACTGGAAATCTGAAACAAAAACAGAGGATGCTGGAGAAACTCAGCAGGTCTGGCAGCATCCAACTTAATGTTTTGAGTCTGGTATAACTCTTATACTAAGAATCTTGTACTCTTATATAAAAATTATATTGGATTCAAACCGTGAACTCTGTTTCTCTCTGTATAGATGCTGCCAGACCTGCTGAGTTCCTCCAGCATTCCCAGTGCTAGGTATGTCATCCATCCATCACATCAAGATGGCGGTGGAATTGGGGACCTGAATGGGTGCTCGTCCACTCTGACTACTTTTCTTTTTTTTTACTCTTTTCTGTGTGTTTTGTTTTCTTCTCTTTTCCTTTACTGACCTCTCGTCCAGTGTTCGGATGACATCCCAGCGCAGACCCGAATGCGCCCTTACGTGGTTTCTGGGACGAGCATGGGCCCTGACATCGGAACTGGTGGCTGTTACATCGGCGGAGGCCATGTTGGCCAGATAGGCCCAGTGGTGAAAGATGGCGCTTGAGGATCAGCAACTTTGTTGTTGGTTGGGTCTGGTGCCGGGGGCAAAGCGGTGGCAGAAGGACACCATGGCTTGGCGAGGTGGGCCCAGCACTGAGAGATGCAACTTTGATGTTAGTTGGTCCAACGCAGGAGGGGAATCGGCCCAGTGGCGAAAGATGGCGTCTGAAGAGTGGCAACTTCGACACTGGTTTGGTCCGGTGTAGATGGTGATGGCAAGGCAATCAAGGAGGGTAGGTGGAACAGGCATCGTTGATGATGAGCTGGCTCATGACCAATGGACTCTCTTTAAGCTACATCTTTCTATTTTTTTCTTATTCTTAAAACTATTCCAAAATGGTGCTGGATCACTATATTTTACTATTTTTCTCACTGTAGGTATACATGGATAATAAAATCATTTGTTCACTCATCATTCAGAGCAATTGTTATTTGTGGAATCTTGCTGTGCAGCAACTGGCTGCTGCGCGTTTCCTGCATGGAACAGTGAGAACACTTAATTTGAAAGAAAGCAAAAGGCCGCTACTGAATCCCCATGAAGCACTAAATTAATGCAAGTCCTTCTTTCTATCAGTCAGACATTTTGATTCCCTCTTGCCCTGTGACCTTCTGGCCTCTACAGGTGAGATTGAGAAATTAATGTCACTCGAAAGCCAATTTTACCAGGTCCCCACCAGACATTGGGTTCAGACTCCCTTGAACAGTATCACTTAGGATCGTTAATAACAATCTGATAACTGATACCTCCATCTCAGCATCTTGGCCTGGTTTCAAATCTGGCCCCTGGGGGTGGGTGGTGGTGATGGTGGGGGTCATGGTGGAAGAATATTACTCTCGGGTGAGTTTTCAAATCATGAAAGCTATCCTGCACAATTAAATTCACACTTCACGGGCAGTAAAGTCATTCTGTAAAACTATCCCTGCTTGAAGAAAAGAAGCAAAATTCACACTATTTTCATTAGGAATGCCCTTCGTATGTGGACACACACATCTGCAGAAACCCAGCTCCCCCCCCCCCCCACCTCACTTGACTGGGGTCAAGGAATGAGAAATAGATTTGTTCTGTCCCTTATTTCGACTATAATGGAAAACTGCTTTTTCAATTTAGGCATTTAATTTTTTGCCTGGGGCCAGGAGTTGTGGATTGGACTGGAATCATCAAATTTCCCGTCTTTGAAGAATAATTATCCTGAAAAAAAAGGGAGGCAGGAACTGAAATGAACAGTGATATTGCAATCATGAATACATAACTCAATGTGTAATAGCTGGGGAAGGCCCCTAGGACATGGTATTAAATAGTTTAGCTCTCGCTGTCTGCGTGTTGTGTTTTGGGTCTTGCTGCATGATTTAACTATTTATTGAAAAGCATCTATTGTGCTTCACCAGCAATAGGGACACTTGCTGAGGAACTGCCGTCCACGGTGCACTTTACTGATAATTTGTTTATATACCTGTCTTTATTTTACCAGTAAGCCTTAATATTTTTTGCTCTTCCAGTCTGCTTGTTTGAGAATGATTCTACATAGTCTCAGATTTATAGGACAAATTTGATTTATTGTCGTCACATGTACCTAAATACAATGAAAAGCTTTGTTTTGCGAGCAGTACAGGCAGATCATAGCAAACAAGGACATACTGATCACGGAGTGCTTAGACAGAGCAAGGTATACAAGGTTACACTGCATAGGAAGTGCACAAAGCCAGATCAGCATTAACAGGATTAGCAGTATTTGAAGTTAGAGAGGTCCATTCAGCAGAGAAGAAGCTGTTCCTGAACCTAATGGTGCATGTGCTCATAGAGCAGAGAACAGTACAGCACAGTACAGGCCCTTCAGCCCTTGATGTTGTGCTGGCCTTTTATCTTACTCTAAGATCAGACTAACCTACATACCCTTCATTGTACTGTCTTCTATGTGCCTATCCAAGAGTCGCTTAAATGTCCCTAATGTATCTGACTCTACTATTGGCAGGGTATACCACGTACCCACCACTCTCTGAGTAAAGAATCTACCTCTGACATCTGCCCTAAACCTTTCCCCAATTACCTTAAAATTATGCTCTCTTGTGATAGATATTTCTGCCCTGGGATTCAAGCTTCTGTATCTTCTGCCTGACGGAAGAGGTTGTAGGAGAGCATTACCAAGGTGGTGGGGGGGGTCTTTGATGAAGAAAATCTTTGCATTTTTCAGTGCCTCTGTGAGCACCTGCAGCAGTAATTGCAGACACTGAGCAAATGCCCAGTTTCCAGCTGGTTGGTGAAATATTGGACAGCAGGCACGATTCCCTTACACTCCTACAAAGTAGCACAGTGAGATCTTTCACATCTACCTGACAGGGCAGGTGGGGTCTCAGTTCAATGTCCCATTGAAAAGACAGAGCCTGTGACCATGCAGAGCTCCTTCAGTACTGCGCTGGGTATACCAGCCTGGATTAGGGCTCCATAACTTTCTTTCTCTAAGCTGGGAATATCACTGTAAACTCTGTAAACCTGCACTCTCTTTATAACAAAAACGAAAGAACTGCAGATGCTGTAAATCAGAAACAAAAACAGAAGTTGCTGCAAAAACTCAACAGGTCTGGCAGCATCTGTGGAGAGAAATCAGAGTTAGCGTTTTAGATCGAGTGAGCCTTTCTCAGAATCTTGTGTTCAGACCTGCTAAGCTTTACCAGCCCCTCTCGGTTGTGACTGTATCTGGGTCCCTGAAGGCACTGGATAAGGTGCCACATCGGAGGTTATTTATGGAAATTAAAAATTCACAGTGTAGGGGTAGCATGCTATCATGGATGGGAGGTCAACTGGCTAACAGGAAATTGAGAATAAGCATAGCTGGGTCTGGATCTGGTTGGTAAGATGTAATGAACTGGGCCACAGGGATCAGTGTTAGGGTATGAACTTTATACAAATTATATAAATGATTTGGATAAAGGGATAAAAGATATGGTAGCTAAATTTGCTGACATAAAAATGGGTAGGAAAATAAGTTGTGAAGAGCACATAAAGTTACAAAGAGATATAGGTCACTGAAGTGAATAGGGATGGATCTGGCAAATTGAATATAACATGGGAATATGTGAAATTGTCCATTTAGGCAGAAAAAATATTTAGAAAACATATCATGTAGAGAGTGAGGGATTACAGAACTGTGAGGTGCAGAGGGATCTGAGTGTGTAATTCACTAAAGGTTAGTATGCAGGTACAGCAAGTAATTAGGAACACTAAGTGAATGTTACTGCTTACTGGGAGGGGAATTAAATACAAAAGTAAGGAGGTTCTGTTTCAGTTAAACTTGGTGAGATTGCATCTGGAGAAAAGATGTAAATACTTTAGAATCAATTCTGAGAAATTTTATTAGAGAAAAGGTCACACAGACTAGGCTTGTATCCACTGGATTTTGAGTAAGAGATGACTTGATTGGAACAAAAATATTCCTGAAGGATCTTAACAGGCTGCATGTGGAAAGCGTGTTTTCTCTTTGGGGGCAATCTCAAACTAGGGGTCATTCATTTTAGGCAGAGGTGAGGGATTCCCTTTCTCAGAAGGTTGGGATACCTTGCTATTTTTTTTCTCAAAATGAGACAAAAGCAGAGTCTTTGAAGAATTTCAAGATAGAGGAAGATAGAATCTTAACAAACAAGGGGCTGAATTGTTATCAGTGAAGACTAGAATGTGTGTTTTATAAATCCATTCACAGGATATGGTGTTGCTGGCTAGACCCCCACTTATTACCCATCCCTAACTGTTAAGAGTCAACCACATTGCTGTGGGTATGGAGTCACCTCTAGACCAGACCAAGTAAGGATGGCAGTTTCCTTCCCTGAAGGATATTAGTGAATCAGATGGATTTTTCCTGACAATGGTCATCATTAGATTCTTAATTTCAGATTTTCATCAAATTCAAATTCAACCATCTGCTGTGGTAGGATTTGAACCCAGGTCCCTCGAGCATCACTTGTGTCTCTGAATAACAGACCAGCAATAATACCACAAGGTCTTGGTCTCCTTTAAAATAAACAGATCAGTCATGAGCTTGTTGATTGGTGGAAACATCTCAAGGGTGTTCACTTACTCCTAATTCGTGGGATTTTAAATGCCAGAGCTGGTTGGAAAAGATGGTGGGAAGGAAAAAAGTTTCAAGAGAACCCATTTGGTGGGGCACCTAATGAAACCACTCCAATCAGCATCAATTCAATTCCAGTGGAAATGTTCTGGGCCTTTCATAAAACATCAAAACTCTCAACCTCCCTCAGCTGGGATTATGCACCGAGAATTCTGGCCAGAATTCCTGAGGGAGGCTGGGAACATTCTGAGATGGTTTCCTTTAAGGTACGATATGATGGTTAAAGAGGAAGTCAGGACTCTGTCATTACTTGTCATATTCCCTTCTCGTTTTTTGAAAGGGGATGTGATATTTCCCAAATTCCATTCCGCTGACATGTGTCTGCTTTGTAAGGGTTGGTTTTGGAAAATGGAATGTTCTACCTGCTACCAAACTCCCTTCAGATTTTACAAAAGGAAATTTCAGGTTGAGATCACTTTGCCATTTAAAGTCCAACTTCCCTTTCAATAGTTTCACTTTGAATATACATCTCCAGAAATTTTACTTTCACATTTTCCTCATAAGGCCCTGTTGTTGTAATTATCTCTGTTAATTAATTATCTCCTCACACTCTCAATCCAGGATGGCCCCTTCTGCTCTCCTTTTAGTTGTGTTGTTATGTATGTCCTTGCTATTTCCCTTTATGCTAACCATCAATCCCTCATGCTCTCTCCTTGTTTCCTTTTTATACTTTAAGAACGCAATGATATCAGGTCAATTTGAACCCAGATTGACAGGATAAAAATAGATTTTCTCTGCTGGCTCATTAAGCAAACTTGGCCAGTCTGAACCTAATCCCTAATTTGTTCCATCTGCTGAAAATTGTTGCCAAATTGACAAGGCTGCTCCAGGAGGTCACAAGGACCTGGTGTTGTGTGGAAATTAGAAATATCACACAAGTAGAGACTGGTTGGCATTTTGAGGGGGATGTTAAAGTGCTCAGGAGAACAAGCATTGCAATACCTCAAAAACACAAGAGGCATCATAATCGATCTCCTGATCATCACATGATACAATGGTAATGGAGTTGTTGACCAATCAGAGCAATTGATCTTGATCATTGAGTCTGCAGCACACCCAAGTGAGCCAGCCCTATGGAGAGCTTTGTGATCCCCCATTCCCTAGTCACCTGTCCCTCTTTAATCACGCCATACTGCCCACTCATTGTCAAACTAACATACGGTTTAATTAGAACCGAGGAAGTCTTATCTGGCATTTAGACCATGCTGTGCCGAACCCTAATCTGTTTGAAGCTGAATATAAAAATGTTAAGAATCTTGAACATCGTGCGTTTTGGCGAGAAATCTGGGAGAAAGTTGAACGAGACCTTTCTCAGTTTCCAGAAGTTTCTAAACGATATTGTGAACGCCCAGCTGAGATTCTCATTGTGAGCAGTGAGAGGCATATCAATGGTGATTATAGCTCATTATCACTTTCGTTATTACTTTACCTCAATTTACTAACCTTCACTCTCATGGGAGAGAGAAACCAGGCATCAAGAATTCCTGACGGAGCCAGACAGCGTACTGACATCTCCAGCTTCCCACTTGCTCCTTCAGACCTCTACCTCAGGGCAGTTGCCATGTGCATTCACAAGCCTCGCATTCAACTCATTTCCAGCCTCTCTATACCAAGGTGGACCTTCTCCAATCCACCTACATTACAGTTCTGCACGTTTTGCTACACCTTGCTATCATTGCAACTATTCTTGAGGGACACTGCTGCAAGGGACACCTGTGATGTAGGAACAGGCACCCAGCTCATGGGTTGGACCAGAATACACCTCACTGCTTCTCCCTTGCTTACTTAGCATCACTCAATTAGCACCTACCTGGATGCTCACAGTATGCCTGCCGCACCTTTCGTTTTGCACCTTGGCCACTCAGCCACTGGGCTCACAGTGCTCCCTTTATTTAGTGCAGGTACAAAGCCAGGCAGTTTGTTGGGATTGTCAGCAGAAGGGGGTGGACATGCTGCTGTGTGGCACTGTGATACGTCGATCACACTCCTGAGCCATGTACCATCAGTATATGTGGCAACACACTGTATGTGCCGCAAGCAAGTGGTCATCTCTCAAAGTCTAAGTCTAAAGTATCAAATGGAGGGAGGCACCATTCTGTGAGGGTAGTGAAGGGCAGCCTCTGATCAGTTTCCAGGGCCTTGAGCTGTGATCATTCAGCTTCTCGGGGAGTTCAGGGTCAGGATCCTGCCCTCGCTGGGGCTGAGGAGCTGCCATCTCTCCTAACTTGCTCTGCCTTACTGTGGCCTCTTTTCTCCCGGAATGAGCAAGCGGGGGGGGGAGTTGAGTGAGATGGAAGTGGGTGCTACACCTGCTGGTTGCAGGTATAGGCAGGGGATGAGGTGATGAGATGTCCTGTGTGAGTGAGTAGGCAGCACTGAGTGTATGCAGGGTTTGTGCTTTAGGAGTTATGGTCTTATCAAGACTAAGATAGAGAGATTTGTAATCAGGAAGGAATCAAGGTTTCTCAGGAAAAGGCAGGAAAGTGGAGGGGTTGAGGATTATCAGATCACATGATCACATTGAATAGTGGGCTGTAGGACCTACTTCAGCCACTTTGTCTTATGGATTGTGATGGGTGACAGATGTTACAGGAGAGAAGTTACCCTGACGGAGTGGGGAAGGGCATTGACCTTCTTCCTACAGACACTGGGCATTTCTCCGGACACTGAGACTGCACTGACCGGGGAAAAGGGAGGTGGGGGGAAACGGTGGGATATCCTGGCAGTGACGAATGGGAGAATCGGGTTCATGTTGGGTGAGCGGGGTACTATAGAGGAGGGATGGGTAGCTCATGAGGTAGGTTTGGGGCAATAGTGTGAGAAAACTCATGAGACTTTGCAGGGAGAACCCTTCCGTGAAACTCAACAACAATGACACTATGCCAAAATATGGAAAGATTAGGCCTTGAGTATTTAATTCCCTAACAATTCTGACTTTTGATGAGAACATTATATTAATCAAAACATGCAACACCACAAATTGTCAAATTACATTTGAACAGAGAACATGGAACAGTACAGCACAGGAACAGGCTCTTCGGCCCACAATGTTGTGCTGAACATGATATCAAATTAAACTAATCCCTTCTGCTTGCCCTTGGCCCATATCCCTCCATTCCTTGGATATCCGTGTGTTTATCCAAAAGCCTCTTAAAAGGCCCCTATCGTATCTGCCTCCACCAGCACCCCTGGCAGCATGTTCCACACTCCTACCACACTCGCAGTAAAAAACCCGCCCCTCACCGCCTTTGAACTTTCCCCCTCTCACCTTAACTGCATGTCTCCCAATATTAGACATTCCAATTTGCTTGTCCTTCCTCTCCCCTTCCAGTTTGTTTGTTTATCAGCTGTGACCTGGGCCTTGAACATTGAAGCAAATTTTATTTTTCTTGTATCGATGCTTCAGTGTAAAGCCCTAGGGACATTTTACTGGGTTGAAGGTGCATGCTGCTGTTGTTAAATGTGTACATGTTTATTGTGAGCACTGTTGAATTCTCTGAGCAACAGACTTGGGGACGTTCGCTCAGCCTCTTGTATAAGAACCAAATGAATATGCACATTTGAAATGACGGGCTGAAAGAAACTCCCTGAGGTTAATGACTATTCATCCTTATTGATGTTAAGTCAACTCCCTGACACTGTTAGGCTTGGCAGCTCCTCCTGGCTAGTTTCTATCCTGATGCCCTTTATCTGCACTCACTATTCAAAATAAAAGGAATCTTGACATTGAACTACATGGGGGTGGGGGGTGCGCGTAAGAAACCAACAGGTGTCTAGGTTAACACCTAAGCACCTTATACTGTTAACTCAATACAAATTCACTAATCTCTCTGCTGAAAACAAAAAGTGTTGGAAATCCAGCATTTCCAGCCCGATTTCCAGCATTTTTTATTTTCAGTACAAATTCCAGCATCTGCAGTAATTTGCTCCAACACTAAGCTTTCTCTGCACTGATTGTGCTTCTTAATTTTGAATCCCCTGTGCTGAAAAGTGTGTGTGTTATTACCCCAGAGATGTTATGATTGAAAACGGTTGAAAAGCAAGTTTCTGTTCGCCACCACCTCCTCATTCCCATTGATCAGCCTCTTGGTATTCTGCAGGGATACCTGGAGGGAGCAACTTCAACATCATCCAACTTGAGAGGCTACGACATGCATACAAACAGATGTAGGCCATTCAGTCCCTCGTGCCTGTTACACCATTTAATGAGGTCAAACATCACACAACACCACCAGGTTATAGTCCTGAAGAAGGAGTGGTGCTCTGAAAGCTAATGTTTTGGAATAAACCCGTTGGACTATAACCTGATGTTGTGTGATTTTTGATCCTGTCCAACCCAGTTCAACACCGGCACATCCACATCATGGCTCCCATTTAATGACTAATCTATGGATTAACTCTGTATATCTGCCTTTGGCCCAAATCCATAAATACTGTTGCTTCACAAAAATTTATCGATCTTAGATTTCAAATTAAAAACTGATCTAGCATCCACTGCTGTTTGAGGAAAAGAGTTCCATTACTCTGTACCACAACAATCAGGAAGGAGTCATTGTTCTATTGTTTCTCTTGTTTTCACTAACCCTGATCCACGTTCCCTCAAATTTTCTTCCCTCTGTGCAGACCCTTGAGGATCATGAACATAGCAGCTTCTGAAAGCAGGTGACAATATGATGGACACCGATTGGTGTGTGTGGGACCCCCCCCCGCGCCCCTCCCCTTGCCAGGAGCTGCTCAAACACACACCTCAGAGCAAACATCGGAGCTGATTAATGTCTGAGGATTGATAATGATGTTCACCAGAGCAGGCTGACAGTCCAACAATTAGGGTTCATAAATAAAAGATAAACGCAAATAAATCCATGAAGGAATTCAGGAGGAGCCTGTTCAGTCAGCTGGAGAGAGATACGAATGTGGGACACCACATGGAGCATTTGAGGTGAATGGATATGTGAATTGAATGGGAAGCTAGATAAACACATGAGAAAGCACTCAAGTGGAAGGCTGAGAAATGGGACAAAACTCAAGTCTGTTGGGTCAAATAGCCTGTTTCTGTGCTGTGAAACCTTTGTAATAGTAAAATCAAAGGCAGAGAAAGATACGCCATTGTCTGTCTACAGCAGGGCAAGAACTGGGCAACGTTACAAATAATTTTGAAGCAACTGTTGATGGTGACAACTAGTTGTGTGCAGAAAGATGGGATTAGAAAGGGCATCTGGGGTGTCTTTGGGTCAGCGTGGACAATATGGGCCAAATGGCCCTCTTTGGTGTTGTACCATTTCTATGGTTCGATGGTTCGATGATGAGTGATGTATCATTCTGTTGCTCAGAACAGAAGATTGTGAAACAAGACTTAGATGGTACACACTGCTGCTACTAAACACTCGTAGTGGAGGGAGTGGATGTTTGTGGATGTGGTGTCAATCAAGTGGATTGCCTTATCCCAGATGGTGTCAAGCTTCTTGAGTTCTGTTGGAGCTGCACCTATCCAGGCAAGTGGGGAGTAGTGCATCACACTCCTGACTTGTGCCTTGTAGATGGAGGACAGGCTTTGGGGAGTCAGGAGGTGAGCTGGGAGGTGATAGGTGTCTCTTGTCCTTGCTGTGGGTTTAAGTTTCACTCCAGGACTTGAGGACATGATCTAAGATAACACTCTATGAGGGAGTGCTATAATCTATGAGGAATGGTCTTTTATTGAGGCATCAAACCAAGGCCCTCTCTGGTGGTTCACACATATGCAAGAGACCTCATGGCACCTCTTTAATTTATATATTAATATATAATTTTTTGGAGCCATTTCTCTGGCTCTAGTCAGGAAGCATTTGGAATATTGAGAGCAGTTTTGGGCCTTGTAACTAAGGAGGCAAGTGCTGACATTGGAGAGGGTCCAGAATGATCCCAGGGATGGAAAGCTTGTCATATGAGAAGCAGTCGAGGACTCTGGGCCTATACTTGATGGGGTTTAGAAGGATGTTGTTAGGAATCTCATTGAAACTTACAGAAGACTAAGAGGCCTGGAGAGAGTAGACGTGGAGAAGATGTTTCCATAGTAGGAGAGATTAGTAATAGGACAGACATCAGAATGCAGGGACAACCCTTTAGAACTGAGATGAAGAGCAATTTCTTCAGACAGAGGTGGTGAATCTGTGGAATCTATTGCCACCGAGAGATATGGAGGCCAAGTCACTGAGTGTATTTAGGACGAGAGAGATAGGTTCTTGATTAGTAACGGGATCAAGGGGACAAGGCAGGAGAATGGGGTTGAGGAACATATCAGCCATGAGTGAATGGTGGAGCGACTCGATAGGCCGAGTGGCCTACTTCTGCTCCTATATCTTGTGATCTAATGGTCTCATTTTACAGAGAGGCTGGGAGTTTCCCATACACATTTTAAATGTGTAGTTACAGGAGCTGATCAGGAAAACCCTTGAGGAAATTCATCTCTGATAGAGCTTTAACATCTCAATGGTTTGAGTATGCAGAATTCAGTGCAAATGTGTACCAGCTGCAGTGCAATGTAACTCGAATAGAGCCCATGGGCAGTTGTTTTAATGAATAGATTATCGCTGCCTCTCTCAGCCAATTATTTTCGAGCAGGTTATTGAATGGCCCCATTTAAAGGGGGGACAAATTAAGCCAAATCTGGGGACTACTTTAATACCAATAACATTTTTGAAGCATGTTTAGTGATGGAATTTAGGAATGCAGCTGTCAATTTGAGCACAGCGAAGCCCAAAATGCAGAGGAATGTTTTACAGGGGCTACTGTTTACTGCTACACCTCCCCCCTGACAGTGCAGCATTTTTGCTGTACCACACTGGAGGCTCAACCGAGACTTTGGGCTCCGGTCTTGCATGGGACATGAACCATAAGTGCCTAACTCTGAGGTTAGAGTGCTGCCTGCTGAACCATCCAAAGTTGTCACCTTTCCCAGCCCTCTCCAGCAGGAAGGGTGGACTTAATTTGATCTGATTTATTGAAGTGTGCAGGCTGGCCTGGGAAATCAATGATACAATATATTTTTACACAGAGATAAGAAATGAAGAAATAGAAATCAAATTCCTGGCTAAACACTACAGTTGGCTCTTCAAAAATACACTTGTTTCCCTAAAATACAGTATTATTGTTTTTATTTTAAGCTACAATGCTCGAACACTGGAACAAACTAATTGATTTGTGTTTTGAAGCCTTTAATATTCAATTAGGTAGTAAAACTTGGATGAACTTTGCTACAGTGATCCAATTGCTTCCTCTCTGTGTTATTATGAATTAATATTCCATTGCAATGTGGGTTCCCAGAACTACCAGCCGCACTTGTCACTTGCAATCAGTTCACAGCTTGGTGTAAGAGCTGGTGGGCTAGTATTTAACCTAGGGCTGTGTAGGCACTGTCATAATCTATCTAAACCTGCACAACAACAGCCTCATACTCTCACTACAACAATAGCAAGTTGTATTTGCATTGCACTTTCAACATGGTAAAAATGGCCCAAAGCATAACACTGGAGTGTTACCAAGCACAGGCTGGCACGGTGGCTAAGTCGTTAGCACTGCTGCCTCACAGCGCCTGGGACCTGTGTTTGATTTCAGCCTACACAGTCCGTGTAGTGTTTGCACATTCTCCCCATGTCTGTGTGGGTTTCCTCCCACAATCCAAAGATGTGCAGGTTAAGTGAATTGGCCATGTTAAATTGCCCATCGTGTTCAGGAATGTGTAGGCTAGGTGTATTAGTTGGAGGTAAATATAGGGTAGGAGAAAGGATCTGGATGGGTTACTCTTTGGAGGGTCAATGTGAACTTGCTGGGCTGAAGGGCCTGTTTCCACACTGTAGGAATTCTAATTTGACATGAAGGAAATTTTAGAACAGGTGACCAAATGTTCGACAAAATGGTTTGTTTTACCAAGCACCTTAAAGAATGTTTTAATCCCAGCTAAAGAAATACTGGACAAATCAGCTTCTAAAGTAAACCTAACTAGATTGACCAGTTTGGCTACTTACCAGGGTGGTCAGTTGCTGAACACATTCACAAGAGGCTGCCAGTATACTCTAAACGAAGGAACATAAGTTTATTATACAAAATGAAAGATAAAACAAAGCTATACACACACAATATGGCCAAATGCTATCATAAACAGCAAAAAGAGATTTTCATCCTTTTTCTCAGCATATCCTTCACAGACACTCAACCACAGTGAAGTTTTTTTCCCATCTTCTTATTCCTTCTCACTGAGGTCATAAGCATTTCCAAGCAACAAATTTCTGCACATTCACCAATCTCTCTCTCCATGTGACACACAGGCACAAGCTATGTCATTGGCTTCGAAGGAAAAACATGCAAATTTTCCAGTTTCTTTGACTAACTTTGGGCTCTTTAACAGTACCCATAATGCTTTGGATCTTATCTTTGGAACTGAAACTGTTTCAAGTCTCTGGCCTCTCCGTCTGTCCCTCTTTGTGGATCTTAAATCTTAATAAACAGTTTCACAATTATTTCACCTGGTAGCTTTTTTAATCATTCAGTTTAAGTCACATGATTTATTGGAAATTATGTTTTGAGCTACTGTTTAAAAAGGTGAGTTCTGACCCTTAAAAAAAAACTCACCTTCATAGAACTGAATAACAAAAGCCCACATGACTACTTGAGAATCTCAGTTCCAACATAACAATAATATATTACACATCTTCATCACAAGAAGCAGAACAAGCTAGAGAGATTTAGTGAAGGAATTCCATAGCTTACAGCATAGGCCTGAAAATCAATGGTGTTCAAGAGACCCCAGAAATTGAGAAGTTTAAATATGCTTGAGAATTACACAGCTCCAGGGACTGGCAGGTATTTGAAGTGTTTTGGAAAAAGGACTCAAAGTTTTAAAATCAATGCATCGCTTAATCAGGAGTCAACGTATCATCATATTCCTACAGTGTCAGCAGCAGGCCATTCAACCCATCAAGTCCACACCGACCCTTCAAAGAACATCCTACTCCACACCCACACCCCCTACCCTGTAACCCTGCACTTTCCATGGCCAGCCCACCCAGCTGACACATTCCTGGACAATGTAGCCTGGCCAATCAATCTAATCCGCACATCTTTGGATTGTGAGAGGAGGATGGGCAAACTCCACACAGACAGTCATCCGAGGCTGGAATTGAAGCCGAGTCCCTGGCACTGTGAGGCACTAATGCTAACCACTGTGCCACCCATGGAAGCCCATGGGAAGCAGGACTTAGTGACAATTAAAAGACAGGGCAGCTAAGAAGATGCCAGGCTTATTCTGTTTTTTCATTCAAACAGAAACCATGAAGGAGAAAATGATAACAATCAATGGGACCACAGTTGGATGGTTGCTTGCTGATTGTTACATAAACAAAAGTTAGCTCAAGGAATCTTTAGCTCATGACAAGGATTCCTGGAGGAGGTACAAAAGCAATTGTGCAACATATAGGCACTTAAAATTGATACATGACAGATTTATTTTGTTTAGTTATACTTTGATGTGATGTGGACATTGCAAGGGGGACTGCTATTTATCCTTGAGGAGGTAGTGGTGAGTATCTTCTTAAACTACTGCATTTAGTGTGATGGACATACTTGTTAAGGTCCGTGATTTTGACCAGAAATGGTGAAGGAACAGTTAATATTGTTCCAAGTCAGGGTGGTGTGTTGCTTGGAGGGGAACCTGTAGGCAATGATTATCTTATGTCCAGATTACCCTGTACCTTTTCGAAGCCTCAAGTGTACAAGGCTTTGAGGACTATAGGTGAGAATGTTATCCCTCATTCCCCAAACCTGCACCCTACACACTGCCATGGCTCAGCTGGTGAGTGCACCACTCAGTGTGGAACTGAGCCTTACAAATTAGGAAGCTTGCCCACCCTACCTGTCGCGGTCATTTCATCTTTTCCAAGGACCAACTGGGGAAGCTACAATGAGTTTCAGTGTCCCTGTATGGGGAAAAAAAGGAACAAATAAAACTCTTCCTGGATTTTTATCCCTTTTCTGTAGCACTACAAGAGAAATCAGTGTGTGTGACAGAAGCATTAACTCAATTGTGATACCCCTATTGACTGACAAATTTTGCATATTTGTTTCCTGGTAATTACTAGGAAATCCAAAAAGGAGGAGGATAGACAATAAAAGCTTGACACCATTCAGGCCAAAAAAGCCCATCGATTGGCACAACAGCCACAAACATCAACTTCCTCCACCACTGACGCTCCGTACCATCAACAAGATGTACTGCACAGATCCACCAAGGCCCCTCAGAAAGCACCTTCCAAGCACATTAACTCTACCATCCAGAAGGACAAGCGCAGCAGATAGATGGGAACACCAACCCCTGGAGGTTCGCCTCTAAGCCATTCACCATCCTGACTTGGAAATATTGGTCATATACTTCAGTGTCAGAGGATTGAAATGCTGGAACTCCCTCTGTAAATGTGGTATGGGAGTACCTGCATCACACAGACTGCAGGTGGTTCAAGAAAGCAGCTCATCGCCACTTTCTCCAGGGCAATTAAGAATGGACAATAAATGCTGACCCAGCCAGTGACCCCCACATCCTGTGAATGAATGAATCAATACTTTTTAAAATTGTCATGTGCTTGCACCCTATTTAAATCACTTCACCTTTGGTTGCCTGGGTCTTAAGGTGGAATTCCTCCTCCTCTGACCATTTCTTCTTTTCTCTTTTCCTTAAGAGCTCTCCCACTGACCAAGCTTTGCTTGTTTGCTGCGACATTATAGAGATCGGTGTCAAAACGTTGTTCGGTAATGGTTCCAGTGAAGCAGCTTAGAACGTTACAGGGCAGTAAACAGTGCTATATGAATGCAAGTTGCTGTTGCGTAATCTTAGCAAGCAAGTCACCCTCAAGACTGTGTCTTCCTTGGTGAGACATAACTAAGGAAAGCCCCCTTTGGCAGATGGTTTGACATGGTGATGGTGCCAATAAACTTTGTGCTTTGGAAAGAGATGGAAAAGGCTACTTAGAACCACAGCCCTATTTATAAACACATTGAGTGTGCAATCATTCAACATTACAGCTGGGAACAGCTGCTCTGATAAGGAAACTCTCAGCAGACAACAGGAATCAATGACATTTTTAAAAATCCGCTTATTTATCCAAAGCTAATGTCAGGTGATGCCCCTCTTCAGATGTTGTCGGTCAGTTTTGTTTTAGTAAGAGGTTTGTTGGAAGTACCGTGCATGTGAGGCATGAGGAATATTTGGATTTCTTTTCAGATATTCCCTTTTGTTCTTGCCCTAGTAATTAAATGCTATTCAGGAAATGAAATTGATCAATAGGAAATCATAAGAAATCTTAAGAAACTACAGTATTTAGAAACTGCTGTAGTATTGACTTTTGTTTAGCTCATGATGTAATCAATTTGGGAACATAAAGCTTGATATTTCCAGGTTTGTTGTCCTTTGAATATAGGATTGAGAGGGTAGGGGGTGGATTGTATGATTAAAAGATTTAATAAGGTTAATAGGAAGAAAGTATTTCATGTTGGGGAGTGGGATTGATTAGTGTCCAGAATACGGTAGAGTGGGATATTGGAGAGATTCAGGGTGATATCACAAAGCACTTTATCAGAGGAAGGTTTGTGAAAATCTGGGACAGTCTCCTCACCAAGAACAGTTGAGGCTGAGGTGGCGAGGGGAGACATTGAAAATTCCAAAACTGAGATTGATTAGTTTTGCGTTGGGTAAAGTTCTTAAATGCCTGGGATCCCAGACCCTCAGATAGAGTTCAGGAACAGATCAGTCATACAGCACAGAAACAGATCCTTTGGTCCAGTTCATCCACTCTGACCATACATTCCAATCTGACCTAGTCACATTTGCCAGCACTTGGCCCAGGTCCCTCCAAACCCTTCCTATTCATGTACACATCCAGATGCCTTTTAAATGTTGTAATTGTAACAGCCTCCCCACTTTCTCTGGCAGCTCACTCCATACATGCACCACCCTCTGTGTGAAAACGTTACCCATTAGTTCCCTTTTTAAATCTTTCTCCTCTCACTTTAAATCTATGTCCTCTATCATTGAATCAAAGAATCCCTACAGTGTGGAAGCAGGCCATTTGTCCCATCGAGTCCACATTGACCCTCCCATCCAGACCCTGTCACCCAGCATTTCCCATGGCAGATCCACCTAACCTCTTCTGGTCTTAGACTCCCCCACCCTAGGAAAGAAAAACGAAGAGCTGAATGGTCTCCTTCTGTTTCAGGATATTCAGATTATTTACTTAATCTTCAAGTGCATCGCTATGGGTTCTCATGGCACAGTGGTTGTGTCCATACCTCTGAATCAGGAGGTATGGGTCCATAATCCTAACTGCTCCAGTGGTGTGTAATAATACCGCTAAGCCGTTTGTAAAGAAAATACCTTTGGATTCTCTGTTATAACATCCACTTGTCTCTGAATGACTCCAGGCTCCAGCCCTGAACACCATTCCAATGATTAGAATCATCTTTAAGATGATGTATCCCTTGACATCAATCTTGAATTCGTACGTTGATAGCAAACAGCTCTTGTCCTGTACTTGCTCAGGATTAATCCTTCCTATCCTCCTTCGTATTGTTCCATTTCTCCCTTGACCTCCTTTCACAAGTGGTCTCACATTGTGTCTCCTTCCCATTTTGGAGACAGGCAAATTGCTCTTCAGCTTCAGGCAACGCTGTTGCCGTTATACAGGCCATGGCCACCAGGAGGCGTGCAGAGCATCCGCTTCCACTGCCATTGTTGACATTGTGATGGCTGAATAAGGCACTCAGAGAGTTTTGTCAGAATCTCAGCTGTAAACTCCACTAAAGTTACAGAAACAGACCAGAGAAGAATTTCAAATTATGTAAAATAGACAGCAACAAGGGTGGCTGAGTGGTTAGCACTGCTGCTTCACAGCACCAGGGATCTGGGTTTGATTCCAGCCTCAGGTGACAGTCTGTGTGGAGTTTGCACATCCTCCCTGTGTCTGCGTGGGTTTCCTCTCACAGTCCAAAGATATACTAGTTAGGTGGATTAGCCATGGTAAACTGCCCTATAGTGTGGAGGCTGGGTGGGTTAACCATGGTAAATACAGGTTATAGGGTCAGGACTGGGTCTGGATGGGATGCTGCTCAGAGGGTCAGTGCAGACTTGATGGGCCAAATAGCCTCTTTCCACACTGTAGGGATTCTATGATAATGCAATTTTAAAAAAATCAATTTCAAGGATGTGGATGTTGCTGGCTAAACCAGCATTAATTGCCCATCTCTAGTTGCCCCTTGAGAAGGTGGGGGTGTGCTGCCTTCTTGAACCGCTGCAGTCCACGTGCTGTAAGTAGACCCACAAAGCAGTTAGGGAGGGAATTCCAGGATTTTGACCCAGCAGCAGTGAAGGAACGGTGATATATTTCCGAAGTCAGGATGGTGAATGTCTTGGAGGGCAACTTGCAGGGGGTGGTGTTCCCTTGCATCTGCTGCCCTTGTCCTTTTAGATGGAAGGGGTCATGGGTTTTGAAGGTGCTGTCTAAGGAACTTTGTGGATTTCTGTAATGAATTTATGTAGCACCTTTTACAATGTAAAATGTTTGAAGAAGATTTATTGAACTAATTTTGAACAAAATGGGAGCTAGCCACCTCAGGAGATTTCTTTTCTTCAGGGCAAATGCAAAGATTTAAATTCTAAATTCTTTTGTAATTTCTGCCTCATTTTTATTTCTCATCCATTCTCAATAACTCCTGGTCTTTCTATCTCTCACCTTCTCAAACTTTCTGGAATTCCTGTCTCTCTCTTCAGTTCACCTGGTTACCCAATGCAAGGGAGGTAGGGGACTACGCAGAGCTCCCTCTTCATTACAATGTTCCATTAACTGAACACCATGGGGAACTGTGAGAAGCTTGTCCCAATTAACAATAACATGTCCTGTAAATGCCTAAGCACTAACGAGATCAGAGGAACCACTGCAGGTTCACACTGCATGAAGGAAGTGTTTGAAACTTTCCCACTGAGCCCTGTGGAGTAGGGCTGCAGGAAGAGTGACTCATTTACTGACACAATTGCATCTCTTGATGGGAAAACCTCTTTAGGATACATTACGAACAATACCTGGTTAACTCAATTCAAATTAAAATCTGACAATTGCTATTGGTTAATGTATCTCCGTCTGCTAATGTAACTCAGGATTGGATGTGATGATGATGGAGATTGTAACTCCTGGTCTATAACCCAATAGGTTTCTCATTAAAATCTGTAGAGATTAAGTCTGAACAGATATTCCCCTATTTAAAGGGTGTCCTCACAAACAAATGATCCATTCATTAGATTATTGGACAAAGTCTTGATGGAGTGGGGCACTTTGCAGGATGTAGTGCTGATTAGCCATTTTCAACTCAATGCATTAATGGTGGAGTGAGAGCAACAGGGAAGCAGTGATGTTGTTGAAGGACAGAATCAGCACCTCGATCACTTCAGTCACTGGGATTTAAGGAATGGGAAAGAAACTGCGGAGCAGCAGGAAAGAAAATGGGGTGAATAATCAGTTTCAGGAAGAGAACCTAAGAGAGGAGAAGAGTGAAATAAAGATAAAACTGATTTGGACTTTTTATACCTCAGCCCACCATGTTTTTTATATGCCAGCATTTATTATCCAGTGAAAAGACAACCACATTGCTCTGGGCCTGGAGTCACGTGTAGGCTAGACCAGTTAGTGATCCTTCCCTGAAGGATATCAGTAAATTGGATGGGTTTTTCCCCTGGCAATGGTTTCCCAGCTGTTATTACACTCGCAATTCCAGACTAGTATTGAATGCAAACTCCACAATCTGTCCTGGTAGGATTTGAACTGAAGTCTCCTAAATATGACCTGGGTCTCTGGATTGATAGTCTAGTGATCCTGAAGAAGGGCTCATGCCCGAAACGTCGATTCTCCTGTTCCTTGGATGCTGCCTGACCTGCTGCGCTTTTCCAGCAACACATTTTCAGGCCATCACCTGCCCTGATGTACTCCCTGCAGGAATAAGAGTCTCCAGTTTAAATTGTGCTTTGTTGGCTTGGAGTGATAGGCCTTTAATTTACATGTTCATACTGTTAATGTATATACGGACACAATTTTTATGCGTCCTAACAGTTAATGGGCAATTAATATTCAAAGTTTAGCAAGATCTTATAAATGCTGGAGATGGCTGAAACCAAGTTGTTGTTTGTGTGATGTGAATTAAGCAGCAAGTTCTGAAGATTTGCAAATCACGGTGTATCACTTATGAGTTATGTGAAATCACTGTGACCAATTTCTAGATATCCATTAGCTTAATAAACATCGCTGTCTTCTCATAGTCATTACAGTTCACAAGGGAATTCATACCTTGGACTTTTGCCAATTTTGTTTTTTTAACTCTTCTCCCACTCTGAATGTTCTAAACCCCATGAGGACATCATGCTTTTACCATCTCTAATCGATCCTGATCAATCTCACCACTCCTCCCACATTCCCTCCTCAGTGATTGTGAATTTTACTCCATTCTCTGGGAAAGAAGTTCTGTAATAATGCTGCCAACAGACTTCCATTCTATGTGCTCCCTCTATCTCACACTATAGAAAGTTTTTTTTTCAAAAATATACTTTATTCATAAAATATTTTGATGATCTGTACAATTGGTCATGCAGTACATCCGTAAACATTCCATTTCTTGGTATACAGAGACAGAGTAATCATTCCTATTTACAGGTCTGTACGATTATATTTTTAGCTGAGGCGTCAGCAGAGCCCAAATGACTACGTGGGCCCCCTGTTCTTCTTTAGGCAGGCAGATGTTACACAGTGGTCTTTCCCCACCGCGCCTTGGCGGCAGTTGCCCCAAGCTTTAGCCCGTCTCTCAACACGTAGTCCTGGACCCTGGAATGTGCCAGTCTGCAACACTCAGTCGGGGTCAACTCCTTCAGCTGGAAGATCAACAGGTTTCGGACC
>NC_057745.1:2941871-2954080 GCF_004010195.1 Chiloscyllium plagiosum | reverse complement strand
AGGTGGTCATCAGGGTGAGGGTGGCATTGGGTGTATGTTTTCCCCCGATGCCCAGATCTTTGTACAGCGAGTCCCTTCTGACCCGGTCCATCTTTGACCTCCATATGAACTGGAAGATGGCCCGGGTGACTGCAGCGGCACAGGTTCTGGGAATAGGCCAGACCTGTGCCACGTATAATAGCAATGACAGTGCCTCACACCTGATGACCAGGTTTTTTCCCGCGATGGAGAGTGACCGTAGCTTCTATCTGCCCAGTTTCTGCCTCACTTTGCTGATACGCTCCTTCCAAGACTTGGCGCATGCCCCACCCCCCACCGAACCAAATACCCAGCACCTTTAGGTGGTCGGTCCTGACGGTGAAGTGGATCGAGGATTGGTCGGCCCAGTTCCTGAAGAGCATGGCCTCGCTCTTGCCTCGGTTTACCTTGGCCCCCGAGGCCCATTCAAACTGGTCACATATGCACATGAGTCTGCGCACGGACAGCGGATCTGAGCTGAAAATGGCAACATCATCCATGTACAGGGAAGCCTTGACCTGCAGCCCCCAGCTGCCAGGAATAGTCACCCCTCTCAGGCTTGCATCCTTCCTGATGGACACGGCAAACGGCTCTATGCAGCACACAAACACGACAGGAGAGAGAGGGCAGCCGTGCCTGACTCCAGATCTGACTGGGATACTATCTGATTCCCACCCATTGATTGAGACTGCACTGACAATGTTGGTGTAGAGCAGTCTGATCCAGTTGCAGATCTTACTCTATAGAAAGTACTTTTACAAATCATACAGGGGAAAGGGGAACATAAGATTTGCGATTGGGTAGTGTGCTGGCTCAGTAGTTGGCAGCGCTGCCTCACAGTGCCAGGGACCTGGGTTCGATTTCAGCTTTGGGTCACGGTCTGTGTGGAGTTTGCATGTTCTCCCCATTGTCTGTGTGGATTTCTCCTGGGTGCTCCACTTTCCTCCCACACTCCAAAGATTTCAGGTTATGTTGTTTGGCCATGCTAAATGCGGGGTCGTGGGGATAGGCTGGGAAACTGGGTCTAGTTGGGATACTCTTCAGAGGGTTAGTGCAGACTTGATGGACTGAATAGCCTCCTTTCCACGCTGTAGGGATTCTATTATCTCTTTGTCTAATTATAAGCCAATGACCCAATATCTAATTGTATTAACATTGTGCATTCAAACATCAAGCAGGAAACATCCAAACTTGGGGCACCTAAATCTGTAGAAATAAAAAAACATGGACATGATGGGTTGAAGGGCCTTTTTGTATGTTGTGCATCTCTCTGACTCTCTATGACTGTAAGGAAAAACTTGTGTCAATATAATGCCTTTCATGCCTGCAAGATAACGAAAGCATTTTCCTGTCAATTACCTACACTTCCAAGGAGAATCACCTTCGTAATGTATGAAATGGAGTAGTTTGTTAATGCACAGCAAGCTCCCACAAACAGTAAGTGATGATAAGACGATGTGTTTAGTTATGTTTGTTGAGGGGTCAATATTGAAGGAATTGAAGGAGGGTTCCCTTGCTCGTCTTCCAGATGATCCCATGGGATCTCCTGTGTCCACCCGAGAGGTCGGACATGCTTCAACAGCTCATCCAAAAGACGGCATTTCTGACACTGCAGCACCCGCCCCCCCACCCCCATCCCGCCACATGACACTCCCTGGGACTGCCAACTGAGACCACCTGCTCAGATCTCTGGATTGAGAATCAATCTACAGTCTTCAGTGGAAAAGCAAGCTGACACTGGGCATGAGCCTGTACAGGAGAAATGAAAACATTCAGCAACATAATTAGCCTCGGCACACAGGCCTTCCTAACGTCCATAGTCAGGAGATCTTGACATCTATTTGCACCTGTTTCCACTTGATGCTAAATTCTTGATTTTTTTGCACATCAGTAAGATCAGGTCATCCAAAACTCCATATATGAGGAAGTCAGCTGGAAGGACTCTTTTGAAAACATTGAACATAGACCAAATTCACGAAGTGAGACATCGTTCTAGAAACAAAGGTGCTTTATTTATCAGAGATATTTTGTCGGTGTATTTCTAAATAACATACAGTAATTAGAAGCTGAGAATGTTTGCCTCAGAAAGATCTTTGTATGTCTAGGACAGTGACCCTCTTGTTACTTTATGCATTTTGCTGGTATTGATATTTATTGAGTGAGTTGTAAATCATGTTGTTACATTCACACAATCAGAGGCTGAGATTAGCTGCACATGACCACCCTTCATCTGGCCATCCTTGAACACCAGTGACCTCTCCCTAATTAAAATTCATCAAAATACATAGCATGTTGTAGAGGAAAGAATTATATTTCAGACCTAGCTTCTGAATAACTAAACGATTATCTTCCATTCAAATTGTGCACCTGAATATTTTATAGAATGCAGGAGGTGCCGATGTGAAAATGGCTGCCATTGAACGTCCCTCCTTTGGCTTCCAATTTGGCCTCTTGGATCTCCCTCACTTCCATTACACTCCACTACTCCACTAGCTACCTGATGAAGGAGCAGTGTTCCAAAAGCCAGTGCTTCCAAATAAACATGTTGGACTATAACCTGGTATCGTGTGATTTTTAACTTTGTCCATGCCAGTCTAACACCGGCTTCCATCGCTCCACTATTGTCTACCTTGCTGAACTTGATGAAGCCCTCAGCTCTGGAATTCCCTCCCTAAAGCTCTCCAACTCTCAACTTGGCGCTCCTTCTTTAAGATGCTGTGCGAAAGCTTTGGTCACCAGTCCTAATACCTCCTTGTGGGGCTAGGTGTCTGATTGTTGACTGACCCCTGATCCTACATGGTTAATATTTTAACTGTGTTAAAGGTCCAACACAAAAGCAAAAGGTTGTTGTTGTGTTGAACGAAACCCAATACTTTCCCAAGAGGTGGAAACGAGGGAGACTGGGCAAGAGTTTTGTCCAGTGGAGAGATGGAAACCTTAATGCTGGTCCAAGTTAACAATTAGACAGTAAAGCCTTTCTGTTCTGAAGGCGCAACTGTTCAGAACCAACCCTATTTTTGATCCTCTCTAACTCAAACTAAGGAGAGGTGGTGGCCAGTGGTGTTATTGCTGGACAGTTCATCCTGAGACCTAGATTTAAGTTTTATTGTCGCATGTGCTCAAGTACGGGGTACAAGGATGCAGTGAAAAATCTTAATTACAATTTCTTAAGCCATGGGCCTGCAGACGCTCCAAGCTGGGCTTCCCCAAGATAGCTTGTTCTCCCCTGCGCAGGGCTAAGACCCATGTTTGGCAGCCACCCTTGCTGCCGCCATCTTCACAGCCATCACCCAGGTCATGTTCTGGGAACCAGCTTCAAATCCTGCCACGGCAGATGGCGGAATTTGAATCCAATCAAAAAAAGATCTGGAATCAAGAATCTAATGATGGCCATGAAACTATTGTCAGCTGTTGGAAAAGCCCATCTGGTTCACTAATATTCCTTAGAACATAGAACAGTACAGGCCCTTCGGCCCTCGATGTTGTGCCGACCTGTTATCCTAATCTAAGATCAAACTAACCTACATACTCTTCATTTTACTCTCATCCATGTGCCTGTCCAAGAGTCCCTAATGTATCTGACTCTACTACCACTGCTGGCAGAGCATTCCACACACCCACCTTTAGGGAAGAAAGCTGCCCTCCTTAGCTGTTCTAGATTAGATTCCCTACTGTATGGAAACAGGCCATTTGGCCCAACAAGTCCACAGCGACTCTCCAAAGAGTACCCCACCCAGACCCATTCCCCTGCCCTATATTTATCCCTGACTAATGCAATGGGCAGTGTAGCATGGCCAATTCACTTAACCTGCACATCTTTGGAGTGTGGGAGGAAACCGACGCAGACAGTGCAAACTCCACACAGTCACCCAAGGCAGGATTTGAACCCAGGTTCCTGCCGGTGTGAGGCAGCAGTGCTAACCACTGAGCTACTGTGTCACCTTGTCTATTACTGGGAATGTGACTCCAGGCCTTCAACTGCCCTCTGGGCAATTAGGGATGGGCAATAAATGCTGGTCTAGCTAGTGATGCCCTCACCTCATGAATGAATAAAAAATAAACTATTGATGTTGCTCTACTGATTGGTTGCTCTCTTCCACTCATTGTTACATGGCCTTGCTGTATCCGCATTGGTCAAACGGTGTTCCTGCCCTCTGTGGCAGGGTCTGTTGAGGAAGGACTTTAAGACTTTGAAGCAACCTTATAATGATGTCATGAGCTGCTTTGCTCAGGGCATAAATAGCAGAGTATGGGTGGAGTTAATTGGATTTGAAGAGAGAGACACAAGTCTTTCAAAAATGTAGCAGTTAAGACTAGACTATTGGAGAAACTCAGTAGGTCTGGTAGCATCTGGGGATAGACAGAGAGTTAACGCTTTGAGTCAAAAAGTGTGGCGCTGGAAAAGCACAGCAGGTCAGGCAGCATCCGAGGAACGTATGTCTGAAACGTCGACTCTCCTGCTCCTCGGATGCTGTCTGACCTGTTGTGCTTTTCCAGCACCACACTTTTGGACTCTGATCTCCAGCATCTGCAGTCCTCACCTTTTCCTGGTTAATGATTTGAGTCTGGCGTGACTCTTCTTCAGAACTAGATGTGAAACGTTACCTCTCTTTCTTTCTCCACAGACGTTGCCAGACCTGCTGAGTTTCTCCAGCATTCTCCATGTTTGGTTCAGATTTCCAGCATCTGCAGTATTTTGCTTTTCTGATAATAATGTTAGGGTCAGGTCTACCTCAGACTCCCGTGTATAGTAAGAGCTGGTATTAGAATGCGATAAGCAGAGTTATAAAGAAGGCTAAACATGAAGATAATTCTTGACTTCATCTTCCTTTGATCAATCTATTTGAAATCTTCAGTGTGGGCACAAAAACACATGACAAAGAATGTCCAGAAGGATATTAAAGGAAGGCTTCAGCATAGATGTTGCCCCATCCACCATGCAATATTCTCTGTAATTACAGAAACACTTACAGTCATAGAGCATTCTTGAACACAACTGGATATAGAAAGCAATCTATAGGTAGTTCTTCTATAATGCGGTGGGTGCATTCTTGTGCAACCTACATTATAGAAAAACCGCACTTTAGAAACAGTGCTGGCAATATAATCATGTTACAGCCAACACATGCTTTAAAAGTTCACGTTTTGAAAATGGCGTCCCCAATTTGTCAATCGCGTTGCAGTGAATTTGCGTTGACGAAACACACGTTATAGTAGAACAACCTGTACAACCAATGGGGCACACCTGTAATCTCTATGTAGGAAATATTACACAAGGAGATCCCACAGACACAATCAGATAATGTGTTTCAAGTGAATTGACTTAGTGGTGAACATTAGCCAGGACGTCAGGGTTAACTCTCCTCTTCATCTTGATAATAGCGGCTATGTGATCTTTTACCTCCTCCTGAGAGGCTGTAGCACTGCCCTGGAATTCCTGCCTTGTGAGCTTGTGTTCAAATCCATGGAGTGAGAACTCCCCACTGTCACAACTGTCTTTAGAAGGTCTCAGGAGGTGAATCCCAAGGTTTCCCATGTGTCCCTTGATTTGACCTTATTCACGTAAGTGCTCTCTCTCCTAGAAACTTGGTTTTTCAACTATTAGACTTGGATTTTTCCAGGTTGGCCTGATTCAGTTGGAGTTGAAATATGTGATGGAAATAGGGCGGCACGGTGGCACAGTGGTTAGCACTGTTGCCGCACGGCGCCAGAGACCCGGGTTCAATTCCTGCCCCAAGCAACTGTCTGTGTGGAGTTTGCACATTCTCCCCATGTCTGCGTGGGTTTCCTCCCACAGTCCAAAAATGTGCAGGTTAGGTGAATTGGCCATGCTAAATTGCCTGTAATGTTAAGTGAAGGGGTAAACGTAGGGGAATGGGTCTGGGTAGGTTGCTCTTCGGAGGGTCGATGTGGACTTGTTGGGCCGAAGGGCCTGTTTCCACACTGAATGTAATCTAAATGTTGTGTTAGAACTCCAGGGAGTGGCCTCATGCTGTCCTAAGACCAAGATGTAGGAGGAGAATTAGGCCATTCGGCCCATTTAGTCCACTGCAACATTCAATGAGATCAATGCCAGTATTGCTCACTCAATTGATGGGACATTTTTGAGAAGTAGGATTGATATAGTTTTGTTTTCAGTGTTTGAGGTTAGACTCCCCAATGTTTTGTTCAAGCTAATGTTAAGGATCTCATAAGATTCCAAATGCCTTTGATCCATCAAGTCCATACTGCCTCCTGCAGAGCATAGCCTGCACAGTAGGAGCAATTTAGCATGGCCAATCCAATCTTTGGACTGTGGGAGGAAACCGGAACAAATGCACGCAGACATGGGGAGAATGTGCAAACACCACACAGACAGTTGGAATCAAACCTGGGTCCCTGGTGCTGTAAGGCAGCAGTTCTAACAACTGAGCCACCATGTCACCTGCAGTGTAGCAGAGCAGATTGGAGTGGATTGGGAGGGGGGTGGGAGCTGGTGTTTGTGGCTAGTGCTTAGAGACTATTCTGAAACGGATTTCAAAGGGTTTGGTTGAATGGAAGCAGTTTGAAGCTTTTGTTGGTTTTTTTATATCTGGTAACCAGATTCTTGGGGGCAAGCACAGCTCCATTTTCTGATGGCTAAAAGTTTCTGGTGGTGAAAGTGCTACAGGGCTATAACATAAGTGTGTGCCAGTAATTCAGTGATTCTGATTTAATTCTGTGTAACCTTTCAAAGATCAGTGAAGTGTAAAAGAGCTCAATGATACACATCAGCATCTATAAATTGAACAGTCATATTCATTAAGGACACATTAAAACATCACCTCATTGACAGTTCTGGGGCTCTGTGTTTGGTGTTGCCTGGTCACTAACAATGCAGGCAGCTATTAAGAGAAGAAATAAATTGTAAAGGGCCACAATATCCAGAGTGAAAGAGAGAAAAATGAGAGCAGAAATGTGCACAGAATTCTATTGATTCTCTCCATGTGCCATTGATCTGAGAGGGTTTCAGACAGTGATGGGTCGCTAATCTCGCCAGTGTCTGGAAGATGCTTGGCGGGCAATTCTAATTGTGTATTCCGCTTTGACAGCTAACCTAGTGATCCTAAATAGAGATTTGTCACACTTCATTCAGCCCTGTCTCGGAGGCGAGGTACTGATGAGCTCTCTGAGTCACAGGAGGTTGACTTCCAATCAATGTGCAAAGTGAAAAAGTCATCAGTAATTCAGTGGACGAGAGCAGTATTTCAAGGGATGGAGAGTAACAGCAGAGGTCAGGCACAGGCGAATATCAAAAAGATCAATATTGGACAGCTATCAATCTGATTACATAATGGAGCTGCTGTCTGCGTGTTTATTCTGCATTGTCAGATATACACTGATACAGCTGACCGTGATTGAAGATCTATGACCAATTTCATACAACTTCTGCACACATTATATGTATCGCATTCAAAAACTGTATTAGTTAAGTTTTCCGTTCTGTTTGATGAAGGCGAAAGATGAAGGTTGGAAGCAAGTGGACATGATTTGAGAAGTGGCATTTAGATTAAGACACACTTAGAGTTTTAATAATCTGGAGGCAGTTAGAGCAAAGGGAGTAAAAAATGTTCATAATCTCTATAAACTGCTTTCATTTGTACAATGGCAATCATAGCTTGGATTTTTGTAGCACATTTAATACAGTGAAACGTCCCAAGGAGCATGATCAAAGAAACTTGACACTGGGTCACATTTGAGGATATTGCAAATACCCCAAAAAAATGGCTTAGGTCTTAGATGATGGAGAGAGAGAGAGAGAGAGAGAGAGAGAGAGACTGGTCGGGGTCTTTCTTCTGTGGAAAAGCACAGCAAGTCAGTTCTCCTGCTCCTCGGATGCTGCCTGACTTGCTGTGCTTTTCCAGCACCACACTCTCAACTCTGATCTCCAGCATCTGCAGTCCTCAGTTTCTCCTTTCATTGTACAAGTTTTTGTTTAAAAACTTAAAAGCTTCTTCAAAATAGGAAGGGTTTGGAGGGATATGGGCCGGGTGCTGGCAGGTAGGACTAGATTGGGTTGGGATATCTGGTTGGCATGTATGGTTGGACCGAAGGGTCTGTTTCCGTGCTGTACATCTCTATGACACTACTCAGATGGTATCTTTTAAACACATGACCACTTCTATTTAGAAGGACAGGGGCAGCAGATATATGGAAACACAACGCCCTGCAAGTTCCCCTCCAAGCCACTCACCATCCAGACTTGTAAATATATCGTTGTTCCTCCAGTGGGTCACAATGCTGGAATTCCCTCCATGACTGCATTGTGGATGTCTCTACAAAAGTGGTTCAAGAAGGCAGCTCAGAACTACCTTAGAACAGAGAACACAGAACATTTCAGCGCAGAACAGGCCCTTTGGCCCTCGATGTCGTGCTGACTTTCTCCAAGGTAATTAGGGACAGGCAATAAATGCTCAGCCAATCAGTGATGTCCATATCCCCTCGATTAATTTTTTTAAAAACACAAGGAGATTTGAGAAGGAGAGAGAGGTGTAGAGATGTAAGTGGAGATTCCACAGTTTAGAGTCTCAGGTAGTTGAAGGCATACATGCCATTTGCGAAAGCAATGTGAACAGGGTGGCGTTGAACATTGGAACTGCAGCAGTAAAGATGATCAAAGAGATTTGTACAATGATATGGCCAGGGTTGGAGGGTTTGAGCTACAGGGAGAGGCTGAATAGGTTGGGGCTGTCTTCCCTGGAGTGTCGGAGGCTGAGGGATGACTGTATAGAAGTCTATAAAATCATGAGGGGCATGGATAGGGTGAATAGTCAAGGTCCTTTCCCCAGGGTAGGGGAGTGCAAAATAGAGGGCATAGGTTTAGGGTGAGAGTGGAAAGATTTAAAAGGGACCTGAGGGGCAACTTTCCATACAGAGGATGGTGCGTGTATGGAATGAGCTGCCAGAGGAAGTGGCGGAGGTTGGTACAATAACAACGAAACATCTAAAAGCAAACCTTCCAGCTCAGCAATCAAACCTACATCCACACTAACATTTAAAAGGCATCTGGATGGGTATATGAATAGGAAGGGCTTAGAGGGATATGGGCCAGGTGCTGCTGGTCGACATGGACAAGTTGGACCGAAGGGTCTGTTTCCGTGCTGTACATCTCTATGACTCTATAAGCACATCGCTAAGATGAAATCCAAAGTGAGGACCTGTATTTCTGTTCACACCTCACATTTGAGAGCCACAAGCACTGCTGGCAAGTGTTGACCTTTGCCTCACAAAACAAGCTGATAGACAATTGCGATTGCCACTGATGTAGCTCTGCCTAGAGCCAAGAGTCTTTTGTAAACATGTCTCCCAAGACTGATATACTTTAATTGACTACAGGACCTTGAGGATATGAGGGGAGCAGCTTTGAAGAATGAAGCAGAGATGTTAACCTTATCATTCCCCAGTAAACCAGAACTGGGCAGGTCATGGACAAATCCAGGTCCATGACTGAATAGGTACACTTTAATGCTCGTTGAAATGTAATCCACATGTGAGGAGAAATAAATATTAATGTTAGCTGCTTTCATGGCTTTGGCTTGTGATGAACACACTGAGATTATTGTGTCAGGAGATGTGGTGCCAGTCTGCGTATTGCAGAAATTGCATCTTAAAACTTGCATGAATCTTCCAGTGATCAAAGCACCAACGAATGAGGGAACCACGTAGAGGTGATCTACAAGCTTCATTAAACCACAATCTCAAGACAGGGGCTTCACAGGTCATACAGTCATGGAGTCATAGAGATGAACAGCATGGAAACAGACCCTTTGGTCCAACCCGTCCATGCCGACCAGATATCCCAACCCAATCTAGTCCCACCTGCCAGCACCCGGCCCATATCCCTCCAAATCCTTCCTATTCATATACTCATCCAAATGCCTCTTAAATGTTGTAATTGTACCAGCCTCCACTGCTTCCTCTGGCAACTCATTCCATACACGTACCACCCTCTGCGTGAAAAAGTTGCCCCTTAAGTCTCTTTTATATCTTTCCTCTCTCACCCTAAACCTATGCCCTCTAGTTCTGGACTCCCTGACCCCAGGGAAAAGACTTTGTCTATTTACCCTATCCATGCCCCTCATAATGTTGTAAACCTCTATAAGGTCACCCCTCAGCCTCCGACTCTCCAGGTCAAAGGTCAATAATAACCTATCACTCAGAATCACACTAGTCCTACCTTCAACTGCAACTAGTAGGAACTTTGAACATATTAGAGACTTTCAATCCATGTTCAAAGAACCACTGGTTCAATATTTTTAAAAGAAAAGGAAGGAAAGAGGCAGGTAGCCACACTCAGTCTGGAGACTTTTGGTTATGCTACAGGAGATGTCTTATCAGACTAACCAAAGGAAGAAAATCTCTGAATGTCTATTTCAGAGTCTGAGCTCAAAGCTAAAGACTGTCATGGTTGAAGAAAAATTATTCGACTTCCCTCCTTGACACAGATGAGCCTCTACTGTTAGACCTTAAGCATATTCCTGATGTCTCTCCTTTGGATGAAATCCAAAGTGAGGACCTGTATTTCTGTTCACACCTCACACTTGAGAGCCACAAGCACTGCTGGCAAGTGTTGACCTTTGCCTCACAAAACAAGCTGATAGACAATTGCGATTGCCACTGATGTAGCTCTGCCTAGAGCCAAGAGTCTTTTGTAACAACTGCATCTGTGAAATTACTGATTTGAAATGCCCTTTATCATTGTAATGGGCTGTGAAAGTATTCTCATTTCAGCATCTAGTGCTTACACTCATAAACCCAAAAGGAAGCAGATCATGCGGAAAAGAAGGTGGATTTATACAGCACCTTTTGTGAACCTCAGAATATCTCAAAGCTCTTTACAGCTAATGAAGGATTGGTTTTAAAATGCAGTCAGTGTTGTAATGTTGGAAACGTGGCAGCTAATTTATGGAGAATAAACTCCCAACAAGCATTGTGACAAAAACACATTGAGTTTTTTTTAAAATTGTGAATCTGTCAGTATCTGAGAGCAGAGAAACAGAGTTAATGTTTCAGGTTGATGACACATCACCAAAATTGATAAGGTGGCCAATAAAATAAAACGAAGAACTGAGGATGCTGGAAATCTGAAACTCAATCAAAATTGGGGGAGAAACACAGCAGATCTGGCAGTATCTGTGGAAAGAGTTACAGAGTTAATGTTTCAAATCCAGTGTTCAATTCTGAAGGAGGGTCACTGGACTCAAAACGTTAACTCAGTTTCTCTCTCTACAGATGTTGCCAGACCTGCTGAGGTTCTCCAGAAAATCGTTGAAATAACTCCACAGAGGCTGGTATTCCATCACCAAAGTCACTCTTTATTTACATGTGCATAGTACTCAAGACTGCTCCAGCTCCCTCAGAGCCAGCTCTCAAAGCGAACAGAACCTCTGACCCTCCTGTTTATATCTGTCAGCCAGGGCTCTCTGATTGGACTGGATTAACAGCCCCCATCAGAGAACTCATATTCTATGAGGTCCACCTGGATGACCTCATTATAATCACTATAATCCTGTTTTTGTTTTTGTTAAGACTGCAATTATGAAAGATCTTTAGAACAGCAATTCTAAAGATCTTTCCAGTGCGAGCAGCAGCGAAGGTAAGACCGTTTGGTTTTAAAAGTGCTTACCGGTAGCGGGCAGCGGTGTTTTTTTTTCTCTTTCACTCTCTCTTCACAGAAAGAGCGGGAGCACCAGGGGGAAGTGACGACGACCAGAGGGGCAGCCGGGAAGGAAAGCGGTGAGTATTTATACTCACCCTTCGAAGCCGTCGGTCATTTCCAGTGCGAGCAGCAGCGAAGGTAAGACCGTTTGGTTTTAAAAGTGCTTACCGGTAGCGGGCAGCGGTGTTTTTTTTTCTCTTTCACTCTCTCTTCACAGAAAGAGCGGGAGCACCAGGGGGAAGTGACGACGACCAGAGGGGCAGCCGAGACCCAGAAGCAGTTAGTGTAAGCTTACCTGGGTAAGTTTTTTCCCCCCTTTAAAAGCGCGAAGGAGAGGAACCCAAGGCACTACACGGGTAGTGCCTCCCACCCGCCCTCCTCCTCTAACCTAATAATAACACCTGTTGTGGTAAGTAGGTAAGTGCTGAATTTTGCTTGTTGTATGCTTTAGACCCAGTTTTTTTTTAAATAAAAGTCAGCTTTAGAGGGATGGCAGTGAAGGCAGTACAATGTT
>NC_057745.1:2870308-2938089 GCF_004010195.1 Chiloscyllium plagiosum | reverse complement strand
GTTAGGTTCTTCACTCAGCGAGTCGTAAGTTCATGGAATGCCCTGCCAGTAGCAGTGGTGGACTCTCCCTCTTTATGGGCATTTAAGCGGGCATTGGATAGGTATATGGAGGATAGTGGGTTAGTATAGGTTAGGTGGGCTTGGATCGGCGCAACATCGAGGGCCAAAGGGCCTGTACTGCGCTGTATTCTTCTATGTTCTATGTTCTAACACTAGAGGAACCATGCAATGTGTCACAGAGCTGCTCCTCACTGGGTGTAAATAGCACAGTATGGGTGGAGTCATAAAAAAGAGAGAAACACACAGAGAAGTGGGTAAAAGCTTTAGGTCTGGCTGTGTGAATATTAGAAACACGTGCAGGGATGCACATTGACTAGACTGACTAGACTTAGCGGATAGAGTTGAAGGAATAGTCTTTCAATAACAGAACAATAAGATAAGGACCTGGTGTGTTCTGATTACTATATATTTCAGTATTTAGTCTGAATATGTAATAAATAATGCTGTAAAGAAACCCAAGCCTGAGATAGGCTTGAAGTTGTCTTTTCCTTGACCAGTCTGTCCTGAGTCAAAAAGTGTGGTGCTGGAAAAGCACAGCCAGTCAGGCAACATCCGAGAAGCAGGGGAGTCGACGTTTTGGGCATAAGCTCTTCATCAGGAATATTGGGGAGGCTCAAGGGGGCTGTGAGATAAATGGGAAGGGAGGGTAAGGCTGGTAGCTAGGAATGCGATAGGTAGATGGAGGTGGGGGTGATGATGATAGATCGGAGAGGGTGGAGCAGATAGGTGGGAAGGAAAGTGGATAGGTAGGACAGTTCAAGAAGGCAGTGCCAAGTTGGAGGGTTGGATCTGGGATAAGGTGGGAGGAGGGGAAATGGGAAAACTGGTGAAATCCACATTAATCCCGTGGAGTTGGAGGGTCCCAAGGCGGAAGATGAGGTGTTCTTCGTGCAGGCTAGAGTTTGGTGGTGGAGGAGTCCCAGGACTTGCATGTCCTTGGTGGAGTGGGAGGGGGAGTTGAAGTGGTTGGCTGCGGGCAGTGGGGTTGTTTAGTGTGTGTGTCCTGGAGATATTCTCTGAAGCATTCTGCAAGTTGGCGTCCTGTCTCCCCAGTGTAGAGGAGACCACATTGACAGCAACGGACACAGTAGATGAGGTGTTTGGATGTGCAGGAAAATCTCTGACGGATATGGAAGAATCCTTTGGGGCCTTGGATGAAGGTGAGGGGGAGGTGTGGGCGCAGGTTTTACACCTCTTGCGGTGGCAGGGAAAGGTGCCGAGAGTGTAGGATGGGATGGTGGGGGTGTAGACCTAACAAGGGAGCCGTGGAAGGAATGGTCTCTGTGGAATGCTGCAAGAAGTGGAGATGGGAATACATCTCTGGTGGTGGGATCAGACTGTAGGTTGCATAAATAGTGGAGGGTGATGCATTGTATCCAGAGGATAGTGGGGTGAAGGTGAGGACGGTGGAGGAGGGGGGTGTGGGTGTTGCTGTATCCTTGTTGCAGTTGGGGAGGTGATGAATAATGCATGCTTGAAATGTTGGCTGTCCTGCTCCTCGGCTGCTGCCTGACCTGCTGTGCTTTTCCAGCACCACACTCACGACTCTGATCTCCAGCATCTGCATTCCTCACTTTCTCCCAGTCTGTCCTGAGCCCAAAGCCTTGTACATTGGCGTACAAACCAGACAATAGAAAGAAAAGCCATTGACCTGAAATTTAAGGTTGTTTACCTTTACATACATGCTGCCAGAGCGGCTGAGTATTTCCCATATTTTCATTTCTGTTCAGCAACCTTGGCAGTATTTTGCTTTTGTTTTTGGAAGTGTTGCAGATTCAGGGATGAGTGCTGGCCCTGGAGACCAGCTGAGCTGCCTGCCTGCTGTTTGAGTTGAGTTTTCCCTCAGTCCAACCACTGGAAATAGCCATGGAGGTCCTGGTAATCTACCACACTGTTGTGGGTCAGGAGTCACGTGAAGACCAGACCGAGTGAAGCCGGTAGTTTCCTTACCAAAAGGATGGGGTTGAGGATAGTTGTCATGGTCACCATCACTGAGATTAATTTGCAGTTCCAATTTATCTGTTGAATTTAATTATCGTTAGTGACTGAGTGGGACTTTAACCTGTGTCCACAGACCATTAACCTGGTCCTCTCAAATACGAGTCTATTGGCTTTATTACAATGATACCATCTCCTCATAAATGGTAAGAATCAATCTTATTTATAATTCATAAGAATTGGCCCTGCATCCATGAACAAATCAGTCTCGAGTACTGTATCTCATTTATTAAAATATTGCAGTACATTACTTTTGCATTGTTGGATGTCTGTTCAGCAACAGGGTTTACAAAATTATTCTGTTTGATTTGATTTATTATTGTCACATGTACCTTGGCACAGCGAAAAGCTTTGTGTGCAGTACAGGCAGATCATAGCATACAAGGTTCATGGGGTGATTGAACAATCACCTGATGAAGGAGCGTCGCTTCGAAAGCTAGCGCTTCCAATTAAACCTGTTGGACTATAACCTGGTGTTGTGTGATTTTTAACTTTGTACAGCCCAGTCCAACACTGGCTCCTCCATATCATTACAGCTTCAAAGAAGGTGCACAAAAAGCAAGACCAACATTAGATTTGGAATTTCAGCAGTCTAACACCAGCAGGAAGAAACAGTTCTTGAACCTGTTGGTACGTCTGTTTAGGGTTTTGTATCTTCTGCCTGATGAATGAGGTTGGAGAGGTTATAACTGGGGTAGTAGTGGCCTCTGATGATGTTGGCTGCCTCCCAGAGACAGCAAGAAGTATAGATGGAGTCAATGGATGGACGTCGGTTTGTGTGATGGTGTGGGCTATGTTAACAACTCTCTGTAGTTTCATACGATTCCGGGCAGAGCAGTTGAAATGATCTTCAACCTTCATCATATTTTTCCAATAATGCCGACTGGACAGGCTTCCATTCCACTGAAAGGAGATGTCACTCTCTGATGAAAACAGTTGAAGCATTCTGCAGCAGTGTGATAGATTGAGAAATCAGGCTGTCTTCAGAGTCTCCAATCTCACAGGCAGCTGAGCAACATGTGAGGCACAGATAATACTGATGAGGTGCACGGGTTTCTGTCAGACACAGCTGGCAGGCCCTACAACCCCAGTGCGTTGAGTTTCCTCATTTTTCTTGATCTCTCTGGACACAGCACACAGAGCAGGAACAGCCAACATTATTCTTTTTGTCCAGTTTCTTGACTCTGTTAATATATGGTGCATCACTCAATCCCACTGCAGCCAACAACACCTTTAACAATAAAAACAAACTGCTGGGATGCTGAAAATCTGGAATAAACACAGAGAATGTTGGAGAAACTCAGCAGGTCTGGCAGCATCTGTGGAGAGAGAAAAATTGTGAACATTTCGAGTCTGGCCAGACTCTTCTTTAGAACTGATAAGTGTTGAAAAATAGGTTATGTTTGTATTTTTGACAGAGGTAAAGGAGAATGAAGAGGACAGGTGATGTGGAGGCCCAGTGCAGCGTTTGCAATGGCCTCTTGTCTACCTCTCCTCTCTAAGCATCTACTTGTGCCTCTAGCTTGCTCTCCACCTACATGTAGCCGCTCAGTGACGTCATAAACCCACAGTATACTGACAATATGCACTCCAAATTTAATCACCATCTTATTCCAACCCATTGGCGATCTGTAAACATTCAGAACCTTCCTCTCAAAGTCCTTTGGATGATGTAAATTGGTGCAGGAGGCTCTGATTATTTGAGCTGGTCTCTACCACTGGCATTAACTGGTCTGACTCCTATCCGGGAGAATTGGCATTCTCTTGCTCCCCGTGCCTACTGTTATCTGTGAAAAGAAACACTTTGTGCCCATGGTCTTTTTCCTCTTGGGATATTCATCAATGTTGACAGCAGAACTGGAATGCAGTTTCCAGAGAAACACAATGTACAAAGGTTGCTAGTATGTTTAGATCAGATGAAGGGTTTAAGTAGAACCCTGATGTCATCTGTACATAGAACATAAAACTATACAGCACAGAACAGGCCCTTCAGCCAACCTGTAAACTAATCTAAGCCCATCCCCATACACTATCCCATTATCACCCATTTGCTTATCCAAGGACTGTTTATATGCCCCTAATGTGGCTCAGTTAACTACATTGGCAGGCAGGGCATTCAATGCCCTTACCACTCTCTGGGTAAAGAACCTGCCTCTGACATCTGTCTTAAATCTATCACCCCTCAATTTGCAGCTATGCCCCCTCGTACAAACCACCACCTAGGAAAAAGATTCTCACTGTCCACCCTATCTAATCCTCTCATCATCTTGTATGCCTCTACTAAACCCCCTCTTAGCCTTCTTCTCTCCAATGAGAACAGATCCAAGGCCCTCGGCCTTTCCTCATAAGACCTTCCCTCCAGACCAGGCAGCATCCTGGTAAATCTCCTCTGCACCTTTTCTAATGCTTCCACATCCTTTCTGTAATGGAGCAACCAGAACTGTACACAATATTCCAAGTGTGGCCGCACCAGCGTGTTGTACAATTGCAGCATGACATCATGGCTCCAGAACTCAATCCCTCTACCAATGAAACCCATCACACCGTATGCCTTCTTAACAGCATTATCCACCTGGGTGGCAACTTTCAGGGATCTATGTACATAGACACCAAGATCCTGGGCTTTTGCCTGGAACTGCGATTTTGCTACTCCTCAGATGCTGCTGAACTGCTCTTCCAGCACCACTAATCCAAGATCTGGTTTCCAGCATCTGCAGTCATTGTTTTTACCAAGATCCCTCTGTACATCCACACTACCAAGAATCTTTCCATTGACCCAGTATTCTGCCTTCCTGTTATTCTTCCCAAAGTGAATTACCTCACATTTATCTGCGTGGAACTCCATTTGCTACGTCTCAGCCCAATTCTGCAGTTTATCTAAAATAAAAATGATTGAAGCCTCGAAGTCTTGAGCATTGTAATCAGTGCAGCTACGTAACAGGATAAAGTAATATCTTAGTATCATTCTGACTTGGAAATATATAACTGTTGCTTCAGTGGCTCTGGAAACCCCTCCCCAAGGGGATTGTGGATCTACCTACAGCACATGGACTGCAGCGGTTCAAGATGGCAGCTCACCCCCACCTTCACAAGGGCAATAAATGCTGGCCCATCCAGTGACACCCATGTCCCATGAATAAATGATAAATTACTGAAAAAAATTAATGATCTCGTAACTGTGTAACGCTTTCCACAGGTGTTAGACATAAAAGAGACTACACATCATACGGCAAAACATTCTGATTGGCTGAGGTCATACTGATCTGTATGTCATCCATTCTGATTGGCATAATTATCCCATGGATAAACTCAAAGCCAATTAAGATCCAATTCTATTCCTGAGCCCAGCAAAGAAACCAAACAGCAAAACAGATGTCACAAAACCAACCGATTGAATGGGGCTGCACAGTCTATTGTCGGATTCAGCAATTAGCACAGGATGAGGTTTTTGAATGATTTCCACACAAAGTTTCAAGCTCCTGCAGTTCATCATTCTGATCAGGTACATGGCTCAGAGAGGCATCTGTAACAAGCAAAGACATAATAACATTCTCCTGTTTAATCCCCTCTCCGACACACTCACTCACAAACACACATTCACACACACACTCAAGCATACTCACACACTAACATCCACACACACTCAAACACACACACACCCACACTAACATCCATGGACACACTCTCAGACACATGCTCACCCACACTAACGCTCACACACACACATAACACACGCTAACACTCACAACACACACACTCAACCACTCTCAGACACACTCACACACAATGACACACACACACTCACACCATTCACATGCACGCACACAGACTCTGTTACACACATGCAGATACACACACAAAGACACACACTGACACTTACATACACTCATACACACAGACAGGCGTCACACTCACATACACACAATCAAACACAATGTTCACAACACTAACACTCACACACATAACACACATACCCACCAATCACAGACATGCACATGCACACATACCCTCTCTCACACATAGACACACACAACTGGGGACACACATACAGATACATACGTACATATACACACACACATACACAGATATACATGCAGACTCATAAGTACATACATGCATCTACAGACAAACAAGCACTTTGCTACAGAGACCAACCACTCTCCAAGGATACTGTCCCTGTTCTCACTTGACTGTGACCACAGCTAGAGATAATAACAGCAATGTGAAAATGTACTGAATCAGGAGCTATTTTTGATGCCAAAAGCAAACTCACTTGAACTCGTGGTTTCCTGTGTTCCTAATTAACTCCTGTTCTGTGTCAATCCGACTGCTGTGAGTGACACTTCTGACAAGTTGCGAACACCAGACCCTCCTTACACATTGGCCTCATTAACGGCAATGGTGGGCGCCTTGATCATTCACATTCCAATCAAATCTAAATGATCTGTTACAGAGACAAGGTTAAATTAATGATAGAGCTCATTGACCAGAAATATTAATGATGTTTCTCTCTCCATACACACTGTCAGACCTGCTGAGCTTCTCCACATTTCGTTTTTACTTCAGGTTTCTAGAGTCAGCAGTTTTTTTTGATTTATGCTAAATTAACATCAAATTGAAGTCTTAACTCATCACCCATTGCCAACAAATGGAAGTAAAAAAGATTTTGTATGTTTATCGCCATCCTCACATTTCAGACGACAACTCAAAGTGTTTCCATGTTATTATTGACTGGAGTGTGTCATTTCACTGACGCGGGGGGGTAGCAGCATTGGGTGGGTGTTCCTTCTTGTTCTGACCAATGGAGGTCCCCTGCCCGAGGTGGTTCACTCCCCATCTGTGTTTGTATCCCCTACTGAGATGAAACTAGTCTCCAGCTTCCTTACCAGGACCACACTTGCAGGCTACCATTGTATTGGTAATCACTAACCTATTGGCAAACTCATTACAACTCCTAATCACTCATTATATGTATCAACTTTATCTGAAGGTTCTTGAGCCAATCAACTTTAATCTGTGCCTTTAACCCTCCAGTCAATGGAGATAGTTTCTGTTTTATTTACTTTATCTAACCCTTAATAATTTGAAACATTGCGTTTAAATTCTCGGATAGCAGTAAAGCACAGGAACAGGCCCTTTGGCCCATCTAGACAGTGCTGACCAGGATGCTGTTCTAATCCCATTTGCCTGCACATGGTGCATTTCCCTCTTTTCTTTGCTTCCTCTTAACTTTGTTGCTCTGAGAGGAATCTCAGTTTCTCCAGACTCTCCACTTAAACTCAAAGGCTGCACACCCTTTCTAAAGAGCGGTGCCCAGAGCTGGGTGGCACGGTGGCTCAGTGGTTAGCACTGCTGCCTCACAGCACCAGGGTCCTGGGTTCAATTCCTGTCTATCTGTATGGAGTTTGCACATTCTCCCTGTGTATGTGTGGGTTTCCTCCCACAATCCAAAGATGTGCAGGTCAGGTGAATTAGCCATGCTAAATTGCCCACAGTGTTAGTCAGGGGTAAATATAAGGTAGGGGAATGGGTTTGGGTGGGTTTCTCTTCAGAGGGGTGCTGCTGAAGGGCCTGTTTCCTCACTGTAGAGAGTCTAATCTGAAGGTGAATTTGTGTTTTATCCGGGTTTGGCATAATGCTTACCTTATGGGCACAAAGACATTATGTGGCTTACAAGATTGGGAAGCTTTGCATTTCATAGAAAACACTATTGTTCAGTGGATGGAAATGTGTTGCTGGAGAAGCGCAGCAGGTCAGGCAGCATCTAGGGAACAGGAGAATCGACGTTTCGGGCATTAGCCCTTCTTCAGTGGAGGCCATTTAGCCCATCAACCCTCCACCCTATCCCTGTAAACCGTGCATTTCCCTTGGCCAATCCATCTAACCTGCACATCTCTGCACTGTGGGAGGAAACCAGAGCATCCACGCAGACATGGGGAGAATGTGCAAACTCCACACAGACAATCGCCTGAGTCTGGGTTTGAACCCAGGTCCCTACTGCCAACCACTGAGCCACTGTGGCATCCTTCTGGCATGAGTGATTTACGTTTATAATTACACCCTGTATCCATTGGTCTGGTTTCCGTGGTTTCAGTTACCCGTGGTTTACCGCAGCCCGGTAAACATATTTTCGGGAATATTCTAGAACCTGGGACCAGGAGGTTGCTGGGAAGGTACGTTTCCCATTTAACTAAATGGGTTTGCACCTGTGCGCGGTTTTGAGCTTCCAAGGTAGGTCTTGGATGTATCCCCTCGGGGTACAGGAGTGTACTACCGTACAACACAACCAAGTCTATATATTGTAATCAGTCCATCAATGAAACCCTGAATCATGACTGTGGTTGCTCTGACAACACACAGCTGACTCCTCTCTGACCCAAATCTCAATGTTCGAATTTGAGGATCCTACAATTGGAAAGACTCTCCAGGTCACAGTCAGATTTTCTGGCCATTGATTGATATTTTGTGCACCATGTTTCAAATGGAAAATCATTGCACTGACCCTTCCTTATGCTGGGCTTTATGTTTTTTTTAAGTGTATTTCATGACATGGGTATAAGGCACACTGAAAATGTAAAAAGTTACTTCAAAAGCACATTATATCTGATGACCCAACAGTGATGGCGAAGGGTTTGAAAACAAGCATGAGCATTTGAAAGTCAAAGTATTGCAGGTCTGGAATCCCAGAGAAGTTAGTGAGTACAGGAGTTGCTGGGTAAATAGGATTTGGCATGAGTTAGGGGAGTTAGGGGAACAAAGTATTGGATGACTTGCGGAGGGTGCAAAGTAGGAGGGTAGTAAGTTGAATATTGGGATAGTGAGGGCTGGAGCTAATAAAAGCAGCATTTCGCTCCTAGTTTTCTCAATCTCTTGTGCACATACCTCACTAGCTGCTATGATTCTGGGTGCCATGATTGAACTATAGATTTGCAAGAGCTCAAGCTGTTACATGCAAAGTGCAGGAAATGGTTTTGCATGAATCCTATCGGTTTACAATACCTGACATGTGCTCGGCCTACCTGAAACACTGTTGTGGAAACATATGTAAATCCTGCAGCATCCACTTTGACATTCCTAGTGTAATAGTGAGGGGGTGCTGCATTGTCAGAGGTGCCACCTTTCAGATAAAATGCAAAACCAAGAACCCACTTCCACTGGAATTAAAGATTTCAGGGAGGGTCTCCCAGCTCAATATTAAACAATGTCAATGAAACAGAATGGTTTATTCACTATCATGGTGCTCTCAATGGAATCCTGCTCTGTCACCAGTTCCTACATTAGAAGAGTGAAGACAGATCAGAACAACTTTCTGAGATGTGAAGTGCTTTGGGCTAGCCTCAGGTTGCGAAAGACGATATATAAATGCAACTTCATCTTTAAAGTCTTGCTTTGATCCTGCCTGAGTTGTTGAATTTCAAGTTGCTTCTCAACAGCCACAGGAACCGTTAGTTGAAAAATCCAGGAAATGGTTTCACACATGCAGTGTGTTATGTTTGTGGGTTGTGAGTGTGGAAGCAACAAGGAACTGCCAACCTCAGCGTTGAAGATTAAATGACAGCTCCGGATAGCTCTGTGGGTAAAAGCACAGCGCGGTGTCGAAACTGAAACCAGGATGTCAGGAGGAGGCCATTCAGCCTTCAAGTCCACGCTACTTTTACACAGCAGGATCCCAGTAAGAGCATCATGATATTCAACAAATCATCTGCTTTATTGACATTGTTTAATACTGAGCTAGCAACCCACCAGACCCTCCTGTGGAATGGTAGCTGCTTTGACCTGTCTTGAACCCATATCCCTTGACAAGTCTTAACGATTCAAATTCTATCCACCTGAGTCTTGAAAATTGAATTTGTCTCCGCAGCATCCCCAGTCCTGTGTCTGAGTTTGAATTCAAGATTTCCAGAAGTCTTTAAGTGAAGAAGTGCCTCTTCATTTCTTTTGCAAATAGCCGAGACCTCAGTTTCAGAATCTGCCCTTTGATCTGGAGTCCTGCTACCAAAAGAAACCATTTTGTAGAATTGAACCTCAAAGTTCAACTCTTTAATTACTATGCGCTGAGCATTTTTATCCCTGGTTTGTGTTTGATGCACCTATACTTTATGCTGGCTCTATTCTGTGTGTAGTCTCCCTGTGTGGAACCTTATCACCTGCAGTATATTTTAAGGTTTGGTCATGCCTTTAGTGCATGCTAAGGTTAAATGGATAATCTGCTCTGCTTTTACAGTCAGTGGGTATATGTCCACATGACCAGAGATGGGGGACATCTGCCATTTAGAAAAGCCTGTTCTAGCCTATACGTGACTCCTGGCTCACAGCAATGTGGTTGCCTCTGAACTGGCCTCTGAAATGGTTTTCAGTTCAAGGACATTTACAGATCAACAACCAATCCCTGGCCAGTGACATCACCATCCCCTGAAAGATCAAAAAGCCAGGATTGTTCCTTTTAGAATAGAGTGGGTCAATGGGAAACCCAGTTGAGGCATTTCAGAACAATGAGGAGTTTTGTTAAAGCTCCTCAGATGGAGTTGTTTGCTCTGGTAATGAAAAGCAAAATACTGCGGTACTGAAACAAACCCTGAAAGTGCTGGAGAAACTCAGCAGGTCTGGCAGCATCTGTGTGAGAGAGAAACAGAGTCAATGTTTCAAGACTGATATGACTCTTCTTCAGGACTGAAAGAAACGTTTAGAGAGGAAATGTGGAGGAAATTTGTTTTCACACAAAACTGGAAAGTGCTACCTGAAAGCATGATGAAGTCAGATTTCACTTGAACTTTCAAAAGGCAATTGGAATCGTACTGGAGAGGAGTAATATGGACATGTACCGGAGAGGAGTAAGATGGACATGTACCGGAGAGGAGTGATATGGACATGTACCGGAGAGGAGTGATATGGACATGTACCGGAGAGGAGTAATATGGACATGTACCGGAGAGGAGTGATAAGGATACATACTGGAGAGGAGTAATTTGGACATGTACTGGAGAGGAGTAAGATGGATATGTGCGAGAGAGGAGTAATATGGACAGGTACCGGAGAGGAGTAATATGGACATGTACCGGAGTGGAGTAATATGGACATGTACCTGAGAGGAGTAATATTGATACGTACTAGAGAGGAATAATATGGATACGTGCCGGAGAGGAGTAATATGAACCTGTACCGGAGAGGAGCAATATGGACACGTACGAGAGAGGAGTAATATGGATATGTGCCAGAGAGGAGTAATATGGACCTGTACTGGAGAGGAGTAATATGGACATGTACCGGACTGGAGTAATATGGACATGTACCAGAGAGGAGTAATATGGATACGTACCGGAGAGGAGTAATTTGGACATGTACCAGAGAGGAGTAATTTGGATACGTACTAGAGAGGAATAATATGGACATATACCAGAGAGGAGTAATATGGACATGTACCAGAGAGGAGTAATATGGACATGTACCGGAGTAGAGTAATATGGACGTGTACCAGAGAGGAGTAATATTGATACTTACTAGAGATGAATAATATGGATACGTGCCGGAGAGGAGTAATATGAACCTGGACCAGAGAGGAGTAATTTGGACACGTACCAGAGTGGAGTAATATGGACATGTACCAGAGAGAGTAATATGGATACGTACTAGAGAGGAGTAATATGGACGTGTACCAGAGAGGAGTAATATGGACATGTACCGGAGAGGAGTAATATGGACATGTACCGGAGTGGAGTAATATCAACATGTACCAGAGAGGAGTAATATTGATACATACTAGAGAGGAATAATATGGATACGTGCTGGAGAGGAGTAATATGAACCTGGACCAGAGAGGAGCAATATGGATACGTACTAGAGAGGAGTAATATGGATACATGCCGGAGAGGAGTAATATGGACACATACCGGAGAGGAGTAATATGGACACGTACTAGAGAGGACTAATATGGATATGTGCCAAAGAGAAGTAATATGGACCTGTACTGGAGAGGAGTAATATGGACACATACCGGAGAGGAGAAATATGGATATGTACTAGAAAGGAGTAATATGGTCACATACCGGAGAGGAGAAATATGGACACATACCGGAGAGGAGAAATATGGATATGTACTAGAAAGGTGTACCAGAGAGGAGTAATATTGATACGTACTAGAGAGGAGTAATATGGACGTGTACCAGAGAGGAGTAATTTGGACACATACCAGAGTAATATGGACATGTACCAGAGAGGAGTAATATGGATGTGTACCAGAGAGGAGTAATATGGACACATATCAGAGAGGGGTAATATTGATACGTACTAGAGTAGAATAATATGGACATATACCAGGGAAGAGTAATATGGACAGGTACCGGAGAGGAGTAATATGGACATGTATCAGAGAGGAGTAATATTGATACATACTGGAGATGAATAATATTGATACGTGCCGGAGAGGAGTAATATGAACATGTACTGGAGAGGAGTAATATGGATACGTACTAGAGAGGAGTAATATGGACGTGTACCAGAGAGGAGTAATATGGACACATACCAGAGTAATATGGACATGTATCAGAGAGGAGTAATATGGATGTGTACCAGAGAGGAGTAATATGGACACATATCAGAGAGGGGTAATATGGATACGTACTAGAGTAGAATAATATGGACATATACCTGGGAGGAGTAATATGAACATGTACTGGAGAGGAGTAATATGGATACGTACTAGAGAGGAGTAATATGGACGTGTACCAGAGAGGAGTAATATGGACACATACCAGAGTAATATGGACATGTATCAGAGAGGAGTAATATGGATGTGTACCAGAGAGGAGTAATATGGACACATATCAGAGAGGGGTAATATGGATACGTACTAGAGTAGAATAATATGGACATATACCTGGGAGGAGTAATATGGACAGGTACCGGAGAGGAGTAATATGGACATGTACCGGAGTGTAGTAATATGGTCATGTACCAGAGAGGAGTAATATTGATACATACTAGAGATGAATACTATTGATACGTGCCGGAGAGGAGTAATATGGACATGTACTGGAGAGGAGTAATATGGATACGTACTAGAGAGGAGTAATATGGGCGTGTACCAGAGAGGAGTAATATGGACACATACCAGAGTAATATGGACATGTACCAGAGAGGAGTAATATGGATACGTACTAGAGAGGAGTAATATGGACATATACCGGAGAGGAGTAATACGGACACATATCAGAGAGGGGTAGTATGGATACGTACTAGAGTGGAGTAATATGGACACATGCCGGAGAGGAGTAATATGGACGTATACCAGAGAGGAATAATATGGACGTATACCAGAGAGGAGTAATATGGACATGTACTGGTGAGGAATAATATGGACACGTACTGGAGAGGAGTAATATGGATATATACGGGAGAGGAGTAATTTGGACATGTACTGGAGAGGAGTAATTTGCAAGGCTTAGTGGAAGTAATTGAGATTTGGGAATGAATTGCCAGTGCTTTCCAAGAGCTAGTACCGAGATGGCAGGTTGAATGGCCTCCTCTGCACTGTGAGATTCTATTATTCTATCAACTGTGACGTGCTCCTTGAGTCTGGTCAGCACGTGCATGTATGTGAACCTTGAATGGGAATACAGTCAGGATATGGATTAGAATTGGGATCAGCTGGCAGGTGGTGGGGAGGGCATCTGTCAGTCACGAGTGGAAAGACAGGTTCTTACTGCCAATTTTTAATGCTCTTGAGGAGATAATGGTTTGTCTTCCTTTTGAACTAATACAATCACTTTGGCGAAGACTGGAACTTCCAGGATTTTGAACCAATAAATGTGAGGAATGGTGAGATAAAATCCGTTATATCTTTGAGTTACAAACAATAAAGACCCAGGTGTTCATTTCGGAAACAACAGTGTACAAGTGATGTCATAGGTCTCTGGTGCTAAGAGGTGTGAAGCTTTAATCTTCTCCCTCTCTCCTTACCATTTAATTCTTTTTGTTGTCATCACCCTCAGTGAGTTTTGTAGGTATGGTGGCTCAGTGGTTAGCACTGCTACCTCACAGCACCAGGGACCTGAGTTCAATTCCAGCCGCGGGTGACTGTCTGTGTGGAGTTTGCACATTCTCCCAGTGTCTGCGTGGGTTTCCTCAGGGTGCTCCAGTTTCCTCCCACAGTCCAAAGATGTGCAGGTTAGGTGAATTGGTCATGCTAAATTGCCTGTAGTGTTAGGTGCATTATTTAGGGGGAATGGGTCTGGGTGGGTTACTCTTCGGATGGTCAGTGTGGATTAGCTGGGCCGAAGGGCCTGTTTCCACACTGTAGGGTACCTAATCTAATCTAATTAACAGTTTGGTTGAAGCACAGCTCAATTAGTGTTGGAGGATAAAGAGAAATTTGAAGCCTTCAGGATTAGGGTGTGTTCGTTTTCTTAAAGGCAGCTATCAAAGGATAAGGAGCTAAGGCGGTTATGTAAATGGCGTTGAGGTGCAGATAAACCAGCTATAATTGAATAACAAAGCAGACTAAAGGGGCTGAATGGCCTGTTTTGTTCTTAATGTTTCTACGGTGCGCACATTAGTCACTTTGAACTATGTGAACAACTCAATTTAAAATATTAATGGAAACAGAAAGGGTAATTATTATTAATTATTTCTATCTCCCTACAGCTTATTGCAAAGTACAAAAGGCAGGGAACACTTGCATTTACAGAGGAACCTCAATTATCTGAATATCAGTTGTCTGAATTTCAGGTTATCTGAAGAAGACCTCAGGGTCCCCCAAAAATGTTACATCGAAGAGGTAAGTGTATTTGGATTACCTGTACTGATGAAGATGTGAAAACACTGGCAAACACAAAGAAACACAAGCAGCTCAAGCATCAGCGACTGGATATTTTTTAGGTAAGGGTTGTTACACAGCCCTTTGCAAACGTCAGTGTTTTACAGTATTCCTGTCACTTTATCAGGCTGTTCATGTAAAAAATGGCTGCGAATGTAAACGCATGCGTGAGGAGGTGTTTCTGTCTTTCTATCGCAACACTGAGTTCCCGAAAACTGACAAATGCTCTTATGATCATAGAAAGTGTTCTGGATCTTGTTTAATGCTGGAATTTCATATATTTATGTGATGGCAAGGGTTTAGTCCTTCTTAGTTTAACCTGTAATTTGCAGAATGCAAAGATTAGTTTGTTTAAATATCAAACTCATTAAAATTATAGATTTAAACAATTTCTCCGGTAGAGCACAACATTAGATCAGCATGGCTTCCCTTGTTTAAGGTAAAATCGATTATCTGAATAATCAATTATCCAAACGAAACAGTGCCCGCCCATCTCGTTTGGATAATTGAGGTTCCTCTGTATATAGTGTAACATTGACCTAAACCACATACTGAAGCATGAAACTAGAGACTAATACTTTTCTTTATAATAAGTTTATTCACAGAATTCAGGGTCATATATGTCTACCCAATGTCTCAGCAGTCTACCCAATGCCTACCCAGTGTCTACCCAATGTCTATCCAATGTCTATCCAATGTCTCAGCAGTCACTCCTTTCTTTTTGTAGACCCAGCACCAAATTAACTCATTAAAACAACTAAACAAGTAACAATTAACAATCACTGCCCACCAGGGATGGGGCAACAATAACAAAACAACAAAACAGTAGGGTTCAATCAAAATGGTGTTGGAGGTGGAGATAATGCACTCCGGCACCCTCCTCCGAACTGCCCTAAGGGCAAACAGGTACTCCTTATTCGAGTTCTAAAAATTTACAGAGTCATGGAGTCCTACAGCACGGAAACGATCCTTCGGTCCAACCAATCCATGCTGATCTTAATCCCAAACTAACCTAGTCCCACCTGCCTGCGCTTGGCTCATATCCCTCCAAACATTTCTTATTCATGTACTTATCTAAATGTCTTTTAAATGTTGTAACTGTATCCACATCCACCACTTTCTCTGGAAGTCCATTCCACAAACGAACAACTCTCTGTGTAAAAAAACTTGCCCCACATGTCTTTTCTTTTACATGTTTCTCCTTTCACCTTAAAAATGTATCTCCTAGCCCTTTCCCTCGCTCCCCTTCCCCCATTCTAAGCCACCTGCCATTCACCTTATTTATACCTCTCATGATTTTATAAACTTCTATAAGGTCACCTCTCAGCCTCCTACACTCCAGTGAAAAAAATCCCAGCTTCTCCTGATAACTCAAACCCTCCATTCGTATAGCATCCTGGTAAATCATAATTAAACAACTCTCTTCATTTGCATATGTGTATATCATTCCCCTGATGCACAACTGCTTTCATGGGTAAAATTGCTTTCCAGTCAATAGTGTAGTTTTGAAGTGCAACGTAGGAAACACAGCAGGATCCCATAAACAATGTGATGTTGATCAGCTACACTGTGGTTTGTGTCAGGTGAGGTGTAAATATTGGTCCAGGACATTGAGGAGAGCAACTTGTTCTTTAGTGAAATAGTGTCAGTGGAGACTTTGACACCCATCCAAGGAAACAGACAGGGCCTTCTTTAACATCTCATCTTTAAGACAGCACCTCCAGCCATGTAGCACTTCCTCAGGAACTCTGCCAACAGGAGCAGCTTTTAACGTAGAGCCAACATCAGATATCCCTTTCACACATATAACATGAGAAAATGTACCTCTCAGTTCCTCTTCTGGATACAAGAAACTGACTTCCAAGGCAGAATACAAAAGGGACAGCCTCTCAATCCATGCTTCCTTTGACTTTAAGCCTGTGCAATTGTTCCCATTCCTTAACACTCCTGTTCCTTTAGACTCAACTCGCCTTCAAAACCCAAGCTTTGAGCCCTCTATAAGGTTTTTGAAGTCGAGTCATATATCATTCCCAAAGTGTTTAACGCTTTCTCTCTCCACAGATGTTCCCAGATCCGCTGCGTTTCTCCAGCATTTTTGGTTTTTATTTCAGGTTTCCAGCATCGACATTATTTTGCTTTTATTAGACTCCTCTTCTGAATTGTGGTGCTTTCCTGAGCAATGCCCTTGGCCAGCTGAAAGCGGAAAGCTTTTTGTGTTTAACCAAGAACTTCCTTCCTCCACAGCACGGGGTCACACACACGCTCTGTTCTGATAGACCTTCGAACACACACTACCTCCTTCTGTGTGGATTGACCCCCTGAGTCCTGTAATACAATCACTGCCGCAGTGAGAATCACAAATCAATTTTTCAACTTCATTCAGACCATTTTGCCCACAGGGAATTAGCTCCCTGTTACACAATCTCCATTAACCTGGAAATAATCTCCATTCTTCCCTATGGGACTTGTCAAGATGCCATCTGGTATTTCACAACAAGAGAAACAATCTGTCTCTATATAACATCTTGAAAATAGCCTCATAGCAGGGCTATCAACCTGAATTTGACACTGAACCACTTAGGAAGCTGGTATAATAGGTGACTAAACGCTTGGTCAAAGGTATGACGTTGACAGAGCATCTTAAAGGAGGAGAGAGGGAAAGGTAGAGAGGTTGAGTATGAAATGACAGTGTTTGGAGCCTAAGTAGTTGAACTCAGACAAGACTGAACCAAAACAAGATCAGGGATGTTCAAGAGGCCAGATTTGGAGTATTGCTGATAACCAGTGGGCTGGAAGATGTTACCGAGGTGTTGTATATTTCATATCCCAGATCTATCCAGAGACGATTTATCAATCGATATATTTATAGAATCCTACAGTGTGGAAGCAGGCTATTCGGTCCATAGAGTCCACACTGACCCTCTAAAAACATTCCACCCAGACATACCCTGGCTAATCCACCTAACCTGCACATCTTTGGACAGTGGGACGAAACCAGAGCACCCCCACACAGATACAGGGAGAATGTGCAAACTCCACACAGACAGTCACCCAAGGCTAGAATCGAACCCAGGTCCCTGGCGCTGTGAGACAGCAGTGCTAACCACTGAGCCACCCCGCCATCCCAGTGTTGCATGAACTTTACTTAAAAAACTTTAAAACATCAATTCTATATTTCACAGGCTTTATCTGAGTCCACACCCAGGCTCAATCAATCAAGTACATGGTGCATCAGGAGAAAACAATCTCACATAATCAATCAAAGATCCATCAAACACATAGCTCAGGTGCCAAACATTCATTCTTGCAGTTGGGAATAACGTGCTGCCACTAACCCACCTTCCGATGCTGGATAAGGGGTTGTGCAGTAGATTGTGGTGGAGAATGGACCACGGGTAGCTCTCGATAGAAGAAGCTCAGTCCTCCATAACTGGATGGTGTTTATTGCATCACCGTAACGCCAAGGCATATTAACTATCACTAACAGGAGAGAGGTACAACATGCTAAAAATTGCCCGTAGTGTTAGGTGAAGGGGCCAAATGTAAGGGAATGGGTCTGGATTGGTTGTGCTTCGGCAGGTCGGTATGGACTTGTTGGGCAGAAGGGCCTGTTTCCACACTGTAAGTAATCTAATAAAAATAATCTAATATCCGACAGGAGCCTGTGACAGATTCTAACTCAATCTTCCTCCAATTGTCCTCTGTCTAGCATAGAACTCTACAATGTGGAAGCAGGCTGTTCAGCCCATCATGTCTGCACTGTCCCCCTGAAGAGCACCTCTCCTCCCCCTGTAAACCTGCATTTCCCATGGCTAACCTACCTAGGCTAGACATGCCTGGACACTATGGGCAATTTAGCATGGCCAATCCACCTAATCTCCACATTTTTGGATTGTGGGAGGAAACTGGAGCACCCGGAGGAATGTGAGAATGTGCAAACTCACACAGACAGACAGTTGCCCAAGGCTGGAAGCAAACCTGGGGTCCCGGGTGCTGTGAGGCAGCTGTGCTAACCACTGAGCCACCGTGCACTATTGACTGTAATATCCCAATATCTAGTGACTGTGCTATTGTTCAGAGGCCCAGCTTGATCCATACATTAACTCTTTTATGACCACTAAATTATACAACAATCACTACAAAATTTAAAGGGAGTGTGGGGCCATGTAGAAACAATGAGCGAGGACAAGACTCCTCTTATTTTAACTCCAACAGCTGAATAGCTGAGGAACACGGTCTATCAACTCCCAAATATGAACCCTGACCACCTGGGCAAGGCAGGAGAGAAACCATTCTTGTTCACCTGGAACAAGCGACTATTGAGGTGTCAATGACATCAAAAGAGGAAAAGGAAGATTGCTGACAAGAGAAGGGAGGAAGTCAATGTAATGGGGGCAGGTAACACACGTTGCAATGCTAAGCTGTGTGTCCTTTCACTGAATCAATTCACTATGAAGGTTAAGCTGTCCTTTCAGAATGCAAACATTACACCATTTGGAAACTAATTCTGGAATGCAATTCGTCAGAACAAAAATTACATTTCTGCGGACGGCTGAATTAGTTGTTTAATAATGCAAACCTCAGCATCCAATTATGCCTGAAGAAATTGACAAGAGCAATGTGTAATGTGATATTTCATGTAGGAATAGGACAGGTTAGCAAGTATTAGGGATTTTCTGGGGGAGAAACTGACGTCAATCATTCAGTTCAAGGTTCAGAAAGGGAGATCTGAACCAATTACAAGCTGCTTTAGTCTTTTGGCAATTGGGAAGGTCAGGGTTGTCATCAATTCCTAAAATTGTAATTGGATCGTTGTGTCGAGGGCTGTGTATATCTGACATCCTAATACAAAAAATGTGAAGCAGCTTTGGTGTGAGTAGCAAACAGGTTGGTTGTTTCGATATCTTTTGAGTCTGAATCCATCAATTAGACCCATTTTATAGGGAATACCTTGGCATTAAGCAGGCTGGTACATCCTGAGTAGACTGTGATGCCAACTTGTGTCTGGAGTCACTCTTTAATCCCAATGCTTGTATTTGTAAAGTGCTTTTAAAACATTAAAATGACCAAAGTGCTTACAGGTGATATTATCCCACACCTCTGGAATTTCCCAGCTTCTTATTCCTTCCTAAATATCTGGTACCCTTTAGTATTCAAATCCCAGTTTACATCATATTGCAAGCACATCTCTGTAATGGCTATCAGATCACAATTATCTGTTTCTATATGGACTCCTAGCTCATCCGCTTTGTTCTTTGTGCTATGTGCATTTAGGTAGAGAGCCTTTATCTTCATCGTTTTTAAACTGTTTGTAATCTCTAACCTTATCTGTTGGTTTATTCTTAAATTTCACCTCCTTCTGTCACAGCTGTTTATAACATGCTATGTTAATGCCTTTATCTCCTGCATTGTTTTTACTCTTTGATTTAAGACACCTTTCCAAAGTAGAAGTTCTGAAGAACAGTCAAATTGGACGCAAAACATTACCTTTGTTTCTCTCTCCACAAATGCTGCCAGACCTATTGAGTTTCTCCATCATTGTTTTGTTTTTATTTCAGGTTTCCAGTATCTCCAAATATTTCTAAATTTGATCCTCCAACCCCAAACCAGGGATCAGTGCTGGGCTTTAACTTCTTGCAATTGATGTGACTGACTTGAAAGAAAGGACCAAAGCTATGGTTGCTACATTTGCTGATAAGCCAAAGTAAGAAAGTAAGCTGTGAAGAGCACAGAAAGAAGCTACAAGAGGTTATAGATAGGTTTAGGTAGGAGGCAACAATCTGGCCTGATGCGGGAGAATGTGAAATTGTCCATTTCAGCAGGAAGGAAAATGAAGAAGCATATTATCCAAATGGTAAGAGATTGCAGAGCTCCCAATGCAGAGAGATCTGGGTCTCCTAGTGCATGAATTACACAAAGTAACAGGTACACTTTGGAATAATGTGAGCAGTTTTTGGGCCCTGAATCTAAGTTGGCCTTGGAGGGGACCCAGGAGGTTTATAAGAATAATCCTGGGGATGAAGGGCTTGTCATATGAGGAGTGGGTGAGGATTCTGGGTCTGTAATAAATGGAGTTTCGGAGGATGAGGGGGGATTTCATTGCAACTTGCAGAATACCGAGAGGCCCAGATATTGTGGATGTGGAGAAGATGTTTCCACCAATAGGAGAGACTAGGACCTGAGGGCGCAACCTCAGAGTGAAGGGATGGCTATTTACAACTGAGATGAGGAGGAGTTTCTTTAGCTTGAGGATGGTTAATCTGTGGAATTTATTTTAGTGGAAGGTTCTGGAGGCCAAGTCATTGAGTGCCTTTAAGTCAGAGATAGAGAGATTTTTGATTGGTAAGTGAGTCAAGGGGAGGAGGCAGGAGAATGGAGTTGAGAAGCATATTAGCCTTGGTGAAATGATGGAGAGGTCTCAATGGGTTGAATGGCCTAATTCTCCCCCTATATCTTATGGGCTTATGGTACAGCAAATAATTACAAATGTTTGTAGAATATTATCTTTTATTGCAAGGAGGAATCTGGTCAGCTATGATCGCCTTAAATGATGGAGCAGGCTCAAGGAACTGAATGGCCAATGGCTGGTCTTAGTTTGTATTGTTTTGTAAAATCTGAAACATAGCCATATAAGGAGATATTTAGTCAGATGACCAGGATCTTGGTCAAAGAGGTAGGTTGTATTTTATAGGAGGTTTCAGGAGGAGATTCCAGAATCTAGGGCTCAGGTCGTGTAGGACACCCCCATCAATGCAGTCATTCAACTGAAGATGGACATGAGGCCAGAAGTGAAGGAATGTGGGTATTACTGAGGGTTAAAAGGCTGGCGAAGGTTACAGAGACAAGGAGAGGAGAGACCCATGTGGAGAATCCTTTTAAAAGAGAAAACATTAATAAAGTAATTGATGGACGACGTGCCAGTGAAGCTCAGTGAGACAAGGGAATGTTCTGTAAATGCATGATGCTCAATGCTTTATCAGGCATGTCTCTTGAATTTTCATTTTTTCCTCACTTATCCACCGCACAATCATAACACGGTATTAAGTATAATTTTTTTTAAATGAAGTTTTAATAATGTTCATGCATCCTGGTTTTAACAAGGACTCAAGGATGAAAAGTCCAGTAATGTTTCACAGCAGATTTAGGTTAAGGTACTTGTCTATTCACCATTTTAAAATCCATTTCAGACTACAATTTATCAATAAAAGATAGGGAGATCTGGGCATATTTTTAATAATGCAGAACTCATATTCAGCACTTGATAAGGGCATTATGCAATAGCAATAATTCATACAGGACTAGGTTTACATATTTGTCCTTGTGTTGTTGCAAAATGAGTTTCAGAGTGCAATTTATCAGCTATGCTAAATATAATATTCATTATTGGTTAGGATTTGTAAAGAGCCGAGCTAGCAGTTCAATTGTTCTCAAGAACATTCTTAAATGTTTATTTTATGATCCAGTCCATGTAGTAAAATTTGATGGATTTTCTAATTGTCTGAATCATTGACTGTAGTTCCTGCATATTCCAGTTACCAGCACTCTCCCATCCTGATATATCTCTCCCCCCTGCTTCCTACTAGGGACACCTCAATATCTATCCTGCACTTTCAGAATTATTTCTGTAACATCTACTATGATGTTAGGACAGCCCAATGTCAGTTCACACCTGATTTGGACAGTTGAAGGGCACACGTTGTTGTATTGTGGGAAATTTAACGGCCAATTTGCACACAGCAAGCTCCCAAAAACATGCAATGTCCTGATAATGGGTTTTTCAGTGATGTTGGATGAGTGAGCAATATTGGCCAGGAGATTTCTTTCATTCACAGGATGTGGGTGTCACTGACTGGGCCAAGCCTGGATATTGTCCAGGTCTTGTTGTATTTGAACATGGACTGCTTCAGTATCCGAGGAATCGCAAATGACGCTGAACATTGTGCAATCACTTCTGAAATTATGACGGAGGGAAGGTTATTGATGAAGCAGCTGAAGATGGTTGGGCTGAGGACGCGACCCTGTGGAACTCCTGCAGAGATGTAATGGAGCTGAGCTCCAACAACCACAACCAACTATGTGCCAGATATGACTCCAACCAGTAGAGAGTTTGCCCCCAATTGTCATTGACTCCAGTGTTGTTAGGGCTCCTTAATGCCACACTCATTCGAATGTCCCTCTCCCCTTCCCTCTGGAATTCAGCTCTTTTGTCCAGGTTTGAACCAAGGCTGTAATGGGGTCAGGAGCTGAGTGGCCCGGGTAGAACCCAAACTGGGCGTTACTGAGCATGTTATTGCTGAGCAGATGCTGGTTGATAGCACTGTTGATGACCCCTTCCATCATTTTACTGATGATCAAGAGTAGACTGATGGGCCAGTAATTGGCCAAGTTGGATTAATCCTGCTTTTTATGTACAGGACATACCTGGGCAATTTTACACATTCTGTTGGTTATGGAATTGCTTAGCTCTGTTTATCATTTGTTGCTTTTGCTGTTTGACAAGTATTCCTGTTTTGTAGCTTCACCAGGTTCACTCTTCATCTATAGGTGCTGCTCCTGGTATGCCCTCCTGCACTCTCCATTGAACCAGGGTTGATGCCCTGGCTTGATGGTAATGGCTGAGTGTGGAAATATGCCAGGCCATGAGGTTACAGATTGTGCTGGAGTACAATTCTGCTGCCATTGATGGTCCACAGTGCCTTATGGATGCCCAGCCTTGAGTTGCTAGATCCGTTTGAAGTCTGTCCCATTTAACTCGGTGATGGTGCCACACAACCCGATGGACAGCATTCTCAATGTGAAGGTGAGACTTTGTCTCCAAAAGGACTGACACTGCAGTGGTCCCATGGGACCAAAACTGAAACCAATATCTGTATGCCACCAGTTTAAAATCCAAACTCTGAACAACAGATAGTAATATATGCAAATTATAGACCTTCCATTGATTGATCATTGATATTGCACTCCCTTTAACTTACCTAAGACAGTGATTCTAAATGGCTTGGGGCTGACCAGTGGTAAGTAACATTTAAGGCAATAACTATCTCCAACAAGAGAGAATCTAACCATCAGCTCTTGACATTCAGTAGTGTTACCATCATTGTGGACTCCACTAAACATTCTGGGAGTTACTATTGACCAGAAACTGAACTAGACCAGCCATATAAATACTGAGCTATAAGAACTGGCCAGAGGCTGGAACTTCTGTGGTAAGTAGCTCACTTCCTGACTCCCCAAGTCCTGCTTGGAGGAGTGGAGTCAGGAGTGTGATAGAATACTCCTCACTTGCCTGGATGGGTGCAGCTACAACAACACTCAGGAAGATCAACACCATCCAGACCAAGACAACTTGCTTTATTGGCACAATATCTATCACGTTCAATATTCATTCCCTCCATCACCGATGCTCAGTAGCAGCAGTGTGAACTATCTGCAAGATGCACTACAGAAATTCACCAGAGATCGTTAGATGGCATCTTCCAAATCCATGACCACTTCCATCCAGAAGGACAAGGGCAGCAGATACATGGGAATACCACCCCCACCAAGTTCCCCTCCAAGCCACTCACCATCCTGATTTGGAAATATATTATCATTCCTTCACTGTCATGGGTCAGAATCCTGGAATGGCTTGCCTGTAACAGCACGATTGACGTCCTTACACTTGAAAAACTGAAACATTTCAAGCAGGAACTTACTGCTCCCTTTTGCAAGTATTGCTGTTGTTTTTTAAAAACGTTCTCATTTCCTACCTGGGGCATGTAAAATACTTAAACATTCCAAGACATATTTGAAAACAAAAATTCTCCTCAGGAGACAATGGGGACAGGTGTTTGAAAACATGGTCAAAGAGGACCATTCACTTTTAAGGGATATCTTTAGCAAGAGAGCAAAATGAGAGAGATGAGCATTTAGGGAAGGAATTCAGGTCTGGAAAGCTGAAAATATGACCCTGACGGAGTGAGATTGGGGCATACGCGAGCTACTAGAATTGGAGGCATATGGAGATCTCAGAGGGTTAGAGGAAATTACAGAGTGAGGGAGGAGTGAGGACATGGAGGATTTGAACAGGAGGGTTACCTCTTTCACTTCTTAACTGTTCAGTCAACAGCCTGATTGAAACCACCAGGGAATTTCTACTTTCTGAGCAAAATGTTGTTGGAGTTCTCATCTCCAGGGTCCTGAGCGATATGGATGTGAATGATTGACGTGGAATTGCAGAGTTGTTGCTTGAAGCTGTAAATTGCCCAAGAACATAAACAAAAAGCCACACAAACCAAACCACACCAGTGAATGCAAACTCCCGATGGCCCAACTTCTGCAAACCCTTCCTTCCTAAGGTTGAGCAAGAAGAAAATAAAGTTTTAATGCATTATTCTTGTCACAACTCCTCCCCCCCCCCCACTTTGTCTCTTCTAGCTAAAGTTTCAGAACGTGAAAGTTTCAGAAATCCAACATGATAACAGAATGTGAGTGAGCCGATATGGAAACAGTGTGGTGACGCTGCTTACCTTGTGGTTTTGATAGAGCTTTTGACTAGAATAGATTACCGAGTTATTTTTAATCAGTGTGCTTTGGCTGACAATGTAAGTCTGAAGTCAGCTGATGTTCCAGAAATTTAAAAAAAACCCTTCTAACTGTGTGTTCTGCTTACATCTCTCACGTCAGTAAATAGATTTCAAAGCCTTGCCTGGCTTGAATAGGTTCGAATGAAGGAAACTTGGTTGTAATTTTCAGTATTCTACCTTTTTCTCCTCGAATAGCATCTGGCTTTTCAAAGGTCAGATGTGCTCCTCCTCAATAGCTCAGCCTATGTGTGAAATGAAGTCCCTCTGAGTGTCTGTCCTATTTACAGCCCTTGCATTTCATTGTCTGACACCTCACTGTATTTGGGTTCAATTTTCAACACACTGTTAAAACACTATGGTTCACTTGATGACATCACTCTTGCCTCCATCAATTGGCGATGGGTTTTAGTCCTTCCTGCTAATTATAAACACAGTCTGACACATCAGGGTAGGACAGAGGGTGCATCATCTTTGGGATGAGACCTTAACCTAAGGCATTGTCTGTTCTGTCCAAGATTCTGTGGTACAGCTTTGAGGAAGAGCAGGGCTATTGTTCCTAATGATTTGGGTAAATAGTAATCCCTCAGTCAACATCTGTTCAATGTCACATTGTGGGAGCTTGCTGTGCACAAATTGGCTGATGCACTTCTTGCATTACAACAGCTGTACCATTTCTGTAAGATTAGAAGGAACAGAAGTAGGCCATTCAGCCCATCGAGCCTTTCAAGGAGATCATGGCTGCTCTGATAATCTTCAACTCCACTTTCCTGCCTTTTCCCCATTACCATCAACTCCATTCCTGATTAAAAATCTGTCCACCTCAGCCTTGAATATTCTTAATGATCTAGTTCTGCCAATCTTCCTTGGTGAAGAATTCCAAAGATTCACTCCCCTCTGAGAGAAGAAATTCCTTCTCATTTCTGTCTTCATTGTGTGAGTCCTTAACTCTGAGATGATGTCCCCTGAACCGAGATTCTCCCAAAAGGGGAAAGGACTGCTGACCATCTCACCTCTCATTCTTCTAAACTCCAGTAGGTACGGGCCCAACCTACTCAACCTCTCCTCATAGGACAGTCCCTCCATCCCTGATATCAATGTGGTGAACCATCTCTCCACTGCCTCCACTGCCAGTGTATCTGTTCCCAGTCTTCCAGCTGTGGCCTGTCTTATGTTTTGTATAGTTTCAACAAGCCTTCCTATTATTATTTTCCATTCCCTTAGAAATAAAGGACAAAATTCCATTTACCTCCATATCACCTTGCTGAACTTGGATGCTAGCTTTTTGTAATTTAAGCAAAGTACCACTGAAAGAGCAGAAGGAATGGCAAGATTGGCCAAGGCAGAAATATTGCACACCCGATTCATGTGATTCTATAGGAGCTGAGGAAAGTCTTGCTTGGGTTTGGACTCCCCTTACTGTGCCAGGCATGGACTGCATTGAATCCCTCTGGAATTCTCAATGGCTGCATTACACCCTATCCATGTCCAATGAGCACTCATGTACTTTCAAGACAGTGTCCTCCATGAGAAACACAGTGGGAACTCTGTAGGTATCATCCAATAATCCGGATGGCTTCGATGACAAATTGACCTGAGAGGATTTTGAACATTGTCTGCAACCTTCAATTCATTAATATCAGGTGTAAAACCCAGAGTTTGAGTATAGAAAAAACAGACTGGTTAAGCTGACCATGCTGCATGAGCAAGACTCAAGTCCCATGTATTTGTTTTGTTTAAACATCCCCTTAATGTTTCTTATTGCGGGAGAGAATTAGAGCCTATCAATTTAAGACAGCTATTCCTATTTCAAAATCAGGGAATTCAAGATAAAGTTCCTCACCCAAAGAGGAGCTAACTTGAGGAAAGCTAGGAAGAGTTTGAGGAAAATGGATCGAAGAAGGAAGCTGGATTAAGCCTGGAGGGACAGGGGATTAGAAGGATAGGTCAAGAGGGATTGACAAAATGGAGTGAAAGGAGCATTGACAGTGGCACAGACCAGTTGGCTGAATTGCCCATACTGTTTAATGCTATCTGTCTCCCATGTTTGTTACTAACTTTCACCTCCCACCTCTTCACCTCCCCTGTTTTGGACGGGCCCAGTGTCTGTCCATAATCCATTTCCTTGCATGTCCCTTCCTGTAAAGTAACAAGAGCAAGAGCAGTAAGAGATTACACTCTCCCATCAGCCAGGAATCACTGGGTCCCGTTCCAAATGAACAAGGAACAGGAGTAGACTACACAGACGACTCAGCCCCTTGATCCTGTTCAACCTTTCAATGAGATCACGGCTGATCAGATATTGGCCTCTACTGCATTTCCAGCCTAACCCCGTATTCCTCAATTACTGCACTTTCCAGCCTAACCCCGTATTCCTCAATTACTGCATTTTCCAGCCTAACCCTGTATTCCTCAATTCTCTTCCTGCTCAAAATGGAGTCGATCTCAGTCTTGAGTACATTCAACCACTGCTTGTCCACTGTTGTCTGGAGTAGAGCATTCCAAACATTCAAACTACTGGGTGAAGAAGTTTTCCTTATCTTAGTCCTAAATGGCTGACCACTTACCCTGAGACTGTGACCCTGTGTTCTAGCCTCTCCAGTCAGGGGTGATGGGGAGAAACAGGCTCTCAACAATAACCCCCATCCCCAACTAATCTCATAAAATAGCCCCTAGCCGACTGAGCCCAGTTCTAAATGCCATAGGTCATACACAGGAGACTCAGTAATCAATTCTATTAGCGTTTCAAGACCAGTTGGCAGGCATTAAGATGCAAAACAGGGTTTTGGATGAAGAAGTGTGATAAATTATGATTAACAATTAAAATTACTGCAGGCTACTAAACCAATAAGAGAGACAGCCTGTAATAAAGTCACAGCTTACATTAAATAATATGTCAGTTAGTGACTTTATTTAGCATCTTAAAACAAGAAACTGTCAGCCTACATTAAGACTGTGTTGCATGCATTGAATTTATATGAAGAAAGCTGTTGAGAAGATTTAATCCAAAGAGACAAATCACGCATGCAGATGTGAGATAGAAGGTGCCCACTTGTCAGGATGTTCGACTCTATCTATTTATGTACAACATTGTTTCATGCGGTTTAAACAAAGGACACTGCAACCTCAGCTAATTCACAGCAACAACATTTAATGTTGAAAAAGATCCCAAGATGCCTCGCAGGAGTGTTAATGAACAAAATCCTTCAGTGAACTGCGTAGGCAGATGTCAGGACAGGGAACACACAAGCTTGGTCAAAGACACAAATTTTATGGAGTTTCTTAACGAGGGAGAGAGAGGCGGAGAAGCTGAGAGGGTTGATGAGGGAACTCCAGAGATTGTAGTCATACAGACATAGAGATATACAGCATGGAAACAGACCCTTCCGTTCAACTCGTCTATGCTGACCAGATATCCTAAAAGTCCCATTTGCCAGCACTTAGCTCATTTCTATTCATATACCCATCCAAATGCCTTTTAAATGTTGTAATTCCACCACTTCCTCTGGCAGCTCATTTCCATTTGTGCATCACCCTCTGTGTGAAAAGGTTGCCCCTTAGGTCCCACTTCAGCCTTTCCCATCTCGCCCTAAACCTATGCCCTCTAGTTCTTGACTCCCCCACCCTAGGAAAAATACCTTGTCTATTTACTATGTCCATGCCCCTCATGATTTTATAAACCTCTATAAGGTCACCCCTCAGCCTCCGATGCTCCAGGGAAAACAGGCTCAGCCTACTCACTCCTTCACTATAGCTCAGAGCCTCCAACCCTGGCTAATCTTCTCTGAATGCTTTCAAGTTTCACAACCTCCTTCCTATAGGAGGGAAGCCTCTTGGCACCTGGTGGTAGAGTGATGAAAATGAGGGATGTGCAAGAGGCTAGAATCGGTGGAGCACAGTGTTCTTTGAGAGCTAGCGAGGGTTATGGAGATGGGGATGGCCAATCTATGAAGGCCTCACCCAGTCATCCCAATATTAGCTTCCCAAGTACAGCCCCTAAAGAGATCACTCAATCTATGTTGATGAGGATGGGGAATGTGGAATGTTTGGTCTGTAGTGTGCCCAGGCCAGGGATGCAGAGAATTTTCATCACAAACTCACGAGGGAAAGTTGACTCAATAGCAGTTCTTAAATGTTTCTGTATTTCTGTATTCAAAAGAATCTATCACTAACTTTCAAAATGATACCACCTTTTCACAGAATGTGCCGCACTAAAACAGGCCTTTCAGCTCAATGGGTCTGTGGTGGTGTTTATACTATACACTGGCCTTCCCGAACCATGCTACATCATCATCCCCTCAACATAACCATTTATTCCTCCCACCTACTGGATTTGCTCTTCCTACAAATGGAAGTATCTTCTCTGCACTGACCTTTTAAAATCCATCTGAGATTTAAAGATCCCCATCAGGCTACACCTACCTTTTTACTAAGAGAATAGAATTCCAGACTATTCAAGCTTTTCAGGTCAATATTAAACCGCAGTCCTGATATCAGATGAAAATTATCCAGGCTTCTATAATATTCTTTTTGCATACAGAGCAGATCTGGGTCCACTGAAGGAACGGTGATGAAATTCCAAGTCAGGATAGTGAGTGGCTCGGAGGGGAATTTGCAGGGGATGGTTTTCCCATGTATCTGCTGCCTTTGTCCTTCTAGATGGTAGTGTTTGTGGGTTTGGAAGGTGTTGTTTGAGGATCTTTGGTGAATTTCTGCAGTGCATCTTGTAGATGGTGCAAACTGCGGCTACTGAGCATTGGTGATGCAGGGAGTGGATGCTCGTGGATGTGATGCCAATCTAGCGGGCTGCTTTGCCCTGGATGGTGTCAAGCTTCTTGAGTGTTGTTGGAGCTGCACCCATCCAGGCAATTGGGGAGTATTTCATCACACTCCTGACTTGTGCCTTGTAGATGGTAGACAGGCTTTGGGGAGTCAGGAAGTGAGTTACACACTGCAGAATTCCTAGCTTCTAACCTGTTCTTGTATCCATTGTATTTATACGGCTAATCCGGCTGAATAACTGTCAATGGTGACTCTCAAGATGTTGATAGCCAGGGAATTCAGTGATGGTAATACCATTGAATAGCAAAGAGTGACGGTTAGATTCTCTTTTGTTGAAGATGGGCATTGCTTGGCATATTGTGTGCCATTTGTCAGCACAGGCCTGGATATTGTACAAGCCTTGTTGCAGTTGGATACAGACTGCTTCAGTACCAGTGGTATTGTGAATGGTGCTGAATATTGTGCAATCGCTCCGAAAGCTAGTGTGCTTCCAATTAAACCTGTTGGACTATAACCTGGTGTTGTGTGATTTTTAACTGAGGAACTCTAGCAGAGATGTCCTGGAGCTGAGGTGACTGACCTCCAATAACCACAACTATCTTCCTATGTGCCAGGTATGACTCCAACCAGGGAGAGTCATCCCCCTTAATCACATTGATTCCAGTTTTGTCAAGGTACCTTGATGCCACAGTCAGTCGAATGCAGCCTTGATGTTAAGTTGCTGTCACTCCCACCTCCCCTCTGACATTCAACTCTGTTGTCCCACGTCTGAACCAAGGCTGTAATGAGTTCAGGAGGCTGAGTGGCTCTTGACAAATGAAACTCAGAAATCTTGAAGTCAAGTTACCAGTTTATGAAACTATAAATAACAATAACGAGAACTTTAACACACTGACCTATTACTGTATTTACATACAAACTTCACACTATTATTCAAATTCGCACTAATATTCTGTAAAATCTTACTGAAGTGCATTGTAATTCTGATTTTGTTATTCAGGATGCGCTGTTGAATTAACTGGATAATTGCTGTTTAACAGTCTGTTTAATGTTTTATTTAAAGTTTTGCTTACTAAATTAAGCATGCAAAAACTGCTACATTATTGCCAAAGCGATTAATAATGTATCTCATTTTTTCTTGACAATGCACAAAGTGTAACAATGTGAAAAAATGTAACAAATTTGTACATAATAAATATTTTATTCATTAAAACCACTTCTACATTTTTCCCTTCGAGTTTGCAATTTGTAAATTATCCAAAAGCCAAATTTTACAGCTGACAAATATTGGGGACAACCCATGCATCAGGAATTAAAGATTGCCACCTTGTCCTTTCAGTGCAGGTATTTAAGTGTCACATTGTGTTTTGGTGGTTACCAAATCCTGCTTCTGCCTCAGGAGGTTGTGAGTACTCGAGAATTTAGATTCTAGAGAGTTGAGCCCCTCCCTGTGCCATGCTGAGGGTGTGCTGCCCTGTTGCAGGTGCAATCTTTCTGCTGAGGTTAAACTGAAATCCTGTCAGTATCTTCAAATAGAAGAGCTGGAGAATTCTTGCCAGTGTCCTGTCCAATAACGATTCCTCAAACAACATCATCAAAACTCACATTGCGTGTAACACTAACAGGATCCTGAGATGATTAATAAAAGATGTCATATAAATGTATTTTCTTTCTTTACAGTGGACTAATTTCTATATAAAAGAACGGTTACAACATTTTGCTTTCATGCACCCAACATTACTTTTTTTGGCTAATGCACCGACACACTCTCTCACTCACATTCTCTTACTCATGCACTCTCACACAATCTCACACACACTCTCTCTCACACACACTTACAAACACACTCTCACACACACACTCTCACACACACATATTCTTACACACACATATTCTCACACACAAACATTCACACACCTACACAGGTGGCTAAGGGAGAGATGTCTGGGCCGTTGGCTCTTGGGAGGATGTGGGTGAGGAGGCAGCTGCTCAGGCTGTGGCAGGAGGGGCTCCTGTGGTCCCGGTGATGGGGGATGTCATGGACACCCTTACAGATGGGTGCGATTGGCAGAAGGTTTAGGATGTGATAAGGTAAAAATCACACAACACCAGCTTATAATCCAACAGGTTTAATTAGAAGCACTAGCTTTCGGAGCACTGCTCCTTCATTAGGTGGTTGTGGAGCACTCCGAAAGCTAGTGCTTCTAATTAAACCTGTCGGACTGTAACCTGGTGTTGATTTTTAACTTTGTCCACCCCTGTCCAAGACCGGCTCCTCCACATCACAGGATGTGATAGCTCTCCTCCTGACAAGGTGGAGCAAGGGTCAGTCCAGTGACTATTTGGTTGCCCCTGGAGCATCAGGGAACTACACAGTAGACAAGAGGCCATTCAGCCCATCGAGTCTGTACCTCCATGGACAGGTCGGCAGCGGGTGATGGAGAGACACACTCTCCCAGCACCCTCAGGGAATGCTGGAGTGTCACACACCCTTCACTCCATTGTGAGGCAGTGTGGCTTAGGATCAGACCTGGACTGGGCAGACATTCATGAGCTCTGGGCACCATTGCGGTGCCCCAGCCTCACCACTGATACAGAGCAGTGCCCTGTCTGGAGGTTACAGAGGTAGACATGGCCTCCACCTCCTTCCCAACCTTGGAAGTTCAGGCTGGGAAGGTCACCTTGCCCCAGGCAGGAGGACCCTTGGCACAAATAGACTGTCTGGACTCTCAAGCCCCAAGGACCACCTCACCAAATCCACACGGCCAGGGAGCTCCATGACAAAGCAGGGTCTCTCTCCAGACCACGTGAGGCACAGCAGGAGAGAGAAGAGGAGAGAGGGTTAGTGAGACTCACAGCTAGCTCTTCTGAACAGAATTTGAGTTTGTGATTAAAGTTTGTTTCTTGCGTTCATGTCTGTGTCTCCATACAGACCTCACTGTGACCTGTTTCCTTGGTCCTAAGGGATACATTCAGATGGAGTTATACACGGGAGCAGGACGGTGGGAAGGTCTCTCTGAAAGGCAGGAGTTAGTGTTTGTGAATCATGGCCTGGTCTGCAGTTTGACCCTGGACAACACATTTGGAGAAGGAGAAGGAAGTGAGCTGAGGCCATCAGGTACTGACTGGTTACCATGTCGATGGCTGGTTTGGTTAGATCACGACACGCAGTGATGTGTGACAAGGAGTTTAACAAACAATGAAGAACATCGGCTGGGAACCTGCTGCTCCTGGCCAGAATCAAGCTATTTGAGAAAAGTGATGAAATGACCTTAACACTGAGACAAGTATCTCAGTGAATTCTGCTTCCCATCTCATTACAGCCCACACTGTTCAGTTCAGACTCTGCCCTAAGTCTCAGAGCTGAAAGGTTGCACTGGATTTTCAAAGGACCAGGGGTTTGTGGTTCCCAATGTGGACGTGAATTAAGAAATGCGTGAATTAAGAAATTGACATTCTCGGAATCTAATGCTTCTGGAATTGTTTCTGAATTTTCAAAGGCCTGGAGCACTGAGAGTGGGGGTAGCTCAGTCCTTGTTAATTAATAGCTGTCTAAGCCCATTAAGAAGCTCAGTCATGGCTTGTCAATGCAAGATTGGAGTTTTTAAGTGTTCTTCCGGAGAGCCTGAACAGTCCCACACACATTTGTGTCAGAGTGAAACCTTCAAGAATTGTTTTGTATCAGTTTTGAAATGTACTCGGTGGGCCCTAACCAGCTCCCCCTCTTTGTGCTGTTGCTATGGTCCCTCATCTGGGCTCAGTTTCCCCGGAAATCCACACCATGAACTTGGCAGCTCTGATCAGCAAACCAGCAGCAGTCCCCAACATGGCTGCTGCCTGCTCTTGTAGATGGTGCCTGGCAGGTAACTCCCATGAAGCCCTGCAGCTGCTCAAGATCTCTCAGTGGACACCTCACTCAAATCCTGGTCAATCAGGCCATGTGCATTTGAAAATAGCACTGCATGATCAATACAACCCAGGTGTAGGACTGGGATCTACATTTTACCTGGATGTTTGATTGCCAAACCCTAGCCAACTCCAAAGCTCAGTTCTGAAGAAGTGTCAGACCAAACTCCAAATGTTAACTCTGTTTTTCTCTCAGCAGAAGCTGCCAGGCCTGATGGGTGTTTCCAGCATTTTCTGTTTTCATTCTGAACTTTGTTTTATTAGTTGACCAGCCTGTAACTGTAGCTTTAGAAATATCCTCCTAAAGCCTGAAGGTAGATCCAGGACTTGAATCCCTGGATTTAATTATCACTCTTCACCAGGAAATGTGGAATTTGGATGAAAGCTGGAGCATTTAAAACTCTGCTTCAGTGTAAGAAGCTATTAGCATTCCCTGGGGTAGGGCAAACCTCCCCAGCGGACTGTTCACGTCAAATACCTGTTTTATTCACAACCTAATCCTATGCCCAGTGACACCAACAGACAATAAAATCAGTTTAACGTACAAACGGGAAGTGGGATTGAGGGGCAACTGGGCTGTAGGAACTTGGCGGCACGGTGGCACAGTGGTTAGCACTGCTGCCTCACAGTGCCAGAGACCAGGGTTCAATTCCCACCTCAGGCGACTGACTGTGTGGAGTTTGCACGTTCTCCCCATGTCTGTGTGGGTTTCCTCCGGGTGCTCCGGTTTCCTCCCACAGTCCAAAGATGTGCAGGTCAGGTGAATTGGCCATGCTAAATTGCCTGTAGTGTTAGGTAAGGGGTAAATGTAGGGGTATGGGTGGGTTGCGCTTCGGCGGGGCGGTGTGGACTTGTTGGGCCGAAGGGCCTGTTTCCACTCTGTAATTAATCTAATCTGGTGTTCGCTCTAAAATGGGTGACATCTCACTTTCCAATCTGGACCACAATTTTCCCAATGGATTGCTGCCTTGGCCCCAATGGGACCTTTCCAACAATGAGATTTGTTGGAGAGAAGAGAATCTTATTTCTCAGTGCAGTCACAATCTACAATGTCCTCTTCGAGAGGTGTTTGGCATGCTCGCCTTCATTACTCAGTCCTTTGAATGTAAGAGTTGGGAAGTCATGTTGAGGTTACACAGGACATTGGTGAAGCTTTTTCTGGAAGATTGTGCGGAGTTCTGGTCGCCCAGTTATAGGAAGGATATTATGAAGATTGAGAGGGTTCCGAAAAGATTTACCAGGATATTGTCGGGTATGGAAGGTTTGAGTTATAAAGAAAGGCTAGGTAGGCTGGGTCTTTTTTCACTGGAGTCGGAGGTTGAGAGGTGACCGTATAGAAGTTTATACAATAACAAGGGGTATAGATAGAGTTAATGGAAGTTGTGATTAGAGTATTGCTGGAAAAGCACAGCAGGTCAGGCAGCATCCAAGGAGCAGGAAAATTGACGTTTCGGACAAAAGCCCTTCATCAGGAATGGAAGTTGTCTTTTCCCTAGGTTGGGGGATTTCAAGACTATTGGGCATGTTTTAAGGTGAGAGGAAAGAGATTTAAAAAAGACGTTGGAGGCAATATTTTTACACAGAGGGTGGTTTGCGTGTGGAATGAACTTCCTGAGGAAGTGGTGGATGTGGGTACAATTACAACATTTCAAAGACATTTGGATCGGTACATGAAGAGAAAAGAATTGGAGGGTCATGGGTCAGGAGTAGGCAGGTGGGACTAGTTTAGTTTGGGACTATGTTCAGTATAGACTGGTTGGATCGAAGGGTTTATTTCTGTACTGTATGACTCTATGAATGGCCAGTTAGTGACATAGGATGAGGGAGGAGAATTGGCCACAATACTGATGGGATATCCTGTTCTTATATGACCTTCTGAGATCTTTAGCATCCAACTCCAAAATCAGCCAGGGGCCCGTAACCTCAACCTGAGTGTCTTCTGGGTTCTATTTGCTATTTCTGTCAATGTTTCTTCCTTTTAGGAAAAGCAAAACAATATCATTGCTTTCAGCCAAGATATTTATCACTGTGGAAGACAGGACTGTCAAAGCTTTAAGGATGGACAATACAAGGTGGAGAGGGAGGTGCTACGGTAATACTGTAGAATCCCTACAGTGTTGAAACAGGCCATTTGGCCCAACAAGTCCACACTGACTCTCCAAGAGTATCCCACCCAGGCCCATTCCCCTACCCTACATTTCTCATGGCTAATGCACCTAAACTACACATCCCTGAACACTATGGGCAATTTAGCATGGCCAATTCACCTGACCTGCACATCTTTAGACTGTGGGAGGAAACTGGAGCAACCGGAGGTAACCCACGCAGACACGGGGAGAACGTGCAAACTCCACACGGACAGTCGCCCGAGGTGCGACTTGAACCCGGGTCCCTGGTGCTGTGAGGCAGCAGTGCTAACCAATGAACGAACGTGCCACCCCAATGGGTTTGGATCACACCATGGCTGATGGTGAAATTTGAATTCAGTAAAAAAATCTGGAATTCAAAGCCAGCCAGATGGTGAAAATTTTGTTAATTGTTGTAAAACCCCACCTGGTTCACTAATGTCCATTAGGGAGGGAGACTGGTGTCCTTACCTGGTCTGGCCTACAAGTGACTCCAGACCCACAGCAATGTGGTTGATGGTTAACTGCCGTCTAAAATGACTGACAAAACTACTCAGTTTAAGGCAATTAGGGATGGGCAACAAATATTGACTTTGCCACTGATCCCCCACATCCCATACACGAATAAAAGGGAAAGGAATTGGACCAGTTCACAATATCCACACCTCATGCATAACTATGAACAAAGAACACACAAAGGCCATTCAGTTGGTCATTGGTCTATGTTTCAATTGTATTCACCAATCTGATTTTCTGCCTTCATTAATAGCTTTGGTTACTAACAATCTATCAACAACAGCTTTAAAATTTTCAAATTTCAATTGACCCCAAACTTAGAGGCATTTTGGAGTAAGGTTTGAGAATTTCTGCACCCCGTTCCTATGAAGAAATATTCCCTGATGTCAAAATGTTCATATCCTGTCCCCTTATTCTAGACACCAATTGCACAGGAAGTGATTTCTCTATATCTACCTTTAACTACCTTAGCACCTCAATTACTCCCCTAAATGATCTGTATACAAAGGACTATAAACCTTGAATAATGAGTTCTCACTTTGATTGCTTCATCATGTTAAGTAAAGAAATGTACTACCTCAAAACCCATTATAGCAGGACTGTGATGAAAGAACATTGAACTGAAAATGTTGACTTTATTTCTTTCTCTACAGATGCTGCCAGACCTGCCAAGTATTTTGCATCATTTTCTGTCTCTATGCACTTGAGGCCACATCTCTGGATCTCTGCTCTCCTCTCTCGATCATTCTCAGTCTCCCTTGCACACCACCTCACCAATGCCGACAGTCAATGTCTGTTTCTGCTGAATTGCAGATGCATCAAAGGTTCTGATAAACAGGAAGCGAGGCTTCTGTGGTGTGTCCTAGATCTTGTTGCCAATGCCTGAACGCTGGCATTATTTATAGAAGTGCTGTTTTTCTCGGTTGTCAGGACCACAGTTACACTGAAACCTTACTGTGCAAAGAGAAAACTTTAAACATGCATGATTTCATAAGATAGATCTCCCATGGCAAGTGAACCATTTTGAAGGTTTCCATTTTCTTATTTTATTCTCTGTCTCTCCGTTTTGGTTAAGTGATACAAACCACATATATGTCACATGACCACAATCAATCAGAGATCACTCAATAGTTCTCTGCTACAATGACTTGTCTCCCTTGTTCGAGGTGACCGCACTAGTGCACGTGGGATACAGAGTGGAAACCACACGGTGTTGAGGTTGCTGTTCACACGCCATGGCTAGGCTTTCGTTCCCCTTGTCTCTCAGCTGAATCAAGAGCTCAAGAGGTTAGGACCAGACTGCAAATAAATCGTGTATGTAAACACGTCATGGAAATGGTGACTGCATGCAGAGACAGCATCCACATCTCAATGTTTGTGCTTTAGTCTGTATCATTGAGACACCAAACCTTTTTTGGATTCTATGTTTGGATTGATTGCGGGGGGGTTTAGGAGATGGACGAGGAGATGGGGGAGCACTGGTGGCTGAGTTTAGAACTGTACTATGTACTAGAAGAAGATTCTGGAGGAAGTTAGTGTTGTTTGAAAGTGAAAGAAAGTGGCTGAAAGGAGTGGATAACTTGCAGTCCCATTCTGTGTGGACTAGAGTTCTTGATTTTCCTTTTCACTGAGTGAAATTCTGCGTGACCTTGATTGTACCTCAGGTAACCTGCTACACACACACTTGCACAGAGTCATCAAATTATACAGCACAGAAACAGACCCTTTGGTCCAACTCATCCATGACAATCAGATCTCTCAAACTAAATTAGTCCCATTTACCTGTATTTCTCTCATATCCCTCTAAACCTTTCCTACTCACGTACCTGTCCATATACCATAAAAATGTTGTAACTTACGAGCATTTCCCACTTCCTCTGGCAGTTAATTCAACACACAAACCACTCTCTGTGTAAAGAAATTGTCCCTCACTTCCCTTTTAAATCTTTCTCCTGTCACCTTAAAACTATGCCCCCAAGTTTTGAACTCCCCCATCCTCACAAAAATACCTTTGCTGTTCACCTTATCTTCGGAGCATGTGTCATAAGGACAGTGTCTTTGGTTTGGCTTTATTTCCACACCGAAGTTATTACTGTATCAAAAACAGAAATTGCTGGAGAAGCTCAGCAAATCTGGCAACATTTGTGGATAGAAAGCAGTGTTAATGCTTCAGGTCATTGAATCCCAACAGTGTGGAAGTAGGTCATTCAGCCCATCACTGACCCTCTGAAGGTAATCTCACCCCATTACCCAAATTTAGCATGACCAATCCACCTAGCTTGCACATCTTTGGACTCTGGGGGAAAACTGGAGCAATCCCATACAGACACAGGGAGAACGTGCAAATTCTACACAGTTGTCCAAGGCTGGCATCAAACTCAGGTTCCTGGTGCTGTGAGGCAGCAATGCTAGCCACTGAGCCACCATGCCATCCCAGTGTCCAGTGGCCCTTCTTCAGTACACTTTTGTTTTAGGTTTCTAGCACTCGCAGTTCTTTGGTTTTTGTTTAGTTATTACTGTGTGATGCACAGAGTGCCATAATTTGGAGATTCTTGGTTTGCCCAATGACATGAATCAGGCAAGGCAGCTAGAGTAGGGGCTTAACCCCTCACCCCCATCCTATCCCATGGATCAAAGTAACGTCTCCATTACAGGGACTGAAAGCTGAGTTTTGCACATTGTAAGTAGACAATCCTTACAAGTACCTATCGAGTGCTGCTCCTGTGCGGACACCTTTACTATCAGTGCATCATCCTTGGCTCAGTCATTGGGCCTGTAAGAGCCAGAGTGGGAAGTAGCCAGGCAGATTGTAGAAGCAGCGAAATGCCATTCAGCCCCATGAACCTGTTCCTCCATTTGTTTTTGGTTTATTTTATAAATCATCCTGTTCAGGCATGTTATGATGCATCTCTGCAGCCAGTGGGACTTGAACTCAGGTCTCCTGGCTTAGAGGGAGGAATACTACCACTTGTATCACTGTTCTTTCTAACTCAAGGAAATCCAACTGGAAAGGACCATTGTTGAACATGAAAACATCGCTATTCCTTTTGGTGTATTTGAGCTAGTCCCAATCCAGGGCACACAGTTCTGCAAATCCATCCCTGGGGCTGCTCTATCATTTTTTAATTTAACCTATTTTTCTAATCAGTCTGTTCAGAGGGGTGTTACTGCACCCCTCTGGAGCAGGTGGGACTTGAACTCAAGTCTCCTGGCTCAGAGGTGGGGACACTACCACCATGTCACAGACCTGCATCTTAACTCCGTCCACCTGCTCCCGTTCCAATTGCTAGATTGCCCTTACTTGTCTCACTCAAGAAATTGCCATTGAATCCCAGCCTCAGCAACTCCTTGGGAGAGATGGCCTTAGTTTTTGTGTGAAGTTATGTTTCGAGATCTCACCCCTTGAATGGCCTCCCCCCTACCCCAACCTCCATCCTCCACAAGAGGAAGTGGTTTCTCTCTATCTGCCCTATCAAATACTTTAATCATTTAAAAAAACCCAGAGGACTTGATACTCAAGGAGAACCTAATACTCAAGTAAACACAAGCCTACAGTCTACGCAAGATCAAGGGGGCTGTTGTGGCTAGTGGTAGTGACCTTAGCTCTGAACCAGGAGGCTGGGTTCAGCTGCTCCAAAAGTGCATCATAACATCTCTAACACAATAGGTTGATTAGAAAATAATCTCTGTGCAACCTTGCATTGCAACAGAGTGGTTTGACAGATGCTACAGAGCTGCTGGAGTTTTCCTTCTTCTTTTGTAATACGGCAAGTAATCTGTCAGGCATGGTCTAACCAAAGTTCCGTTACATTTCACAAGTTATTAGGTTCTTGTGTTCTGTCCCTCCAGAGCTAGACCTCAGTACTTTGTTTGCACAGTTCATCACGAAAGGCACTTTATGATGCTTTGAGCTGATGATGTGCTGCTCCAAGTCAGTGTAAAGATGCAGGGTGAAAGGCCCAGCATAGAAGCAGCTTCACTCAACAGTGATGTGCTCCTGCTCTGCACGTGAAGCGGATTTCATTAGAAAATATTCGTCGTGTCAGATCCGAGATTGCTAAGGGCAACACCGTCTTTTCAAAAGTAATGGTTGCTACTACACAATCAGACAAAGCATGAGGTGAGGATGGTTAGCTATGTGTTGCAGCTCAAGTATTCATACCTTTTTGCTGTCACTGGTCTCAAAGTGGAAATTAATGACGCGTCTCCACAAAGCAGGCAGCCATCTGCAAGCCAACAGGTGACGGATTTTGACAAGACTCATTCTCTGATCCATCACGTGTATTATGAAGCTCATTCTCACCCCTATCTCAATCCTGAAAGATTGGAAGAAATTACAACCACATCAAGTATGAGTGGCCACTGTAATTGGGGGAAAGGAGTTAGAGGCAAAAGTGGGAAAGAGAGAAAGACAGTTGTAGGATCATCAATACTGGGACAGAGGAGAGATTCCGAATTCATAGAATCATCATAGAATCCCTGCAGTGTGGAAGCAGGCCATTCAGCCCATCAAGTCTTTGAGGAAGTGACAAAGTTGATTGATGAGGGATGTCATTTACATGGAATTCAGTAAGGTGTTTGATAAGGTTCACCATGGTAGGCTGATGGAGAAGGTGAAGTCGCATGTGGTCCAGGGTGTTCTAGCTAGATGGATAGTGAACTGGCTGGGCAGCATGAGACAGAGAGTAGTAGTAGAAGGGAGTTTCTCAAAATGGAGGCCTGTGACCAGTGGTGTTTCACAAGGATCCGTGCTGGGACCACTGTTGTTTGTGATATACATAAATGATCTGCAGGAAGGGAAAAGGTGGTCTGATTAGCAAGTTCACAGATGACACTAAGATTGGTGGAGTAGCAGATAGTGAAGGGGACTATCAGAGAATGCAGCAGAATATAGATAGTTTGGAGAGTTGGGCAGAGAAATGGCAGATAAGAGTTCAATCCAGGCAAACACAAGGTGCTGCATTTTGGAAGGTCCAATTCAAGAGTGAACTTTACGGTAAATGGAAACGTCCTAGGGAATGTTGAGTACAGAGATCTGGGTGTTCAGGTCCATTATTCCCTGAAGGTGGCAACGCAGGTCAATAGAGTGGTCAAGGTGGCACATGCCATGCTTTCCTTCGTTGCACTAGGTATTGAGTACAAGAGTTGGCAGGTCATGTTACAGTTATATAAGATTTTGGTTCGGCCACATTTGGAATATTGTAAACAGTCCTGGTCGCCACATTACCAAAAGGATGTGGATGCTTTGGAGAGGATGCATAGGAGGTTCACCAGGATGTTGCCTGGTATGGAGGGTGCTAGCTATGAGGAGAGGTTGAGTAGATTAGGATTATTTTCATTAGAAAGACGGAGTTTGAGGGGGGACCTGATTGAGGTGTACAAAATCAAGGGTGGATAGCAAGAAGCTTTCTCTCCAGCATGGGGGACTCAATTACCGGGGGTCATGAGTTCAAAGTGAGAGGGGAAAAGTTTAAGGGAGATATGCTTGGAAAGTTCTTTATGCAGAGGGTAGTGGGTGCCTGGAATGCATTGCCAGGGCGGGCACGATTATGTCATTTAAGACGTATCTAGACAGACACATGAATGGGCAGAGAGCAGAGGGATACAGATCCTTAGAAAACAGGTGACAGGTTTAGATAGAGGAGCTGGATCGGCGCAGGCTTGGAGGGCCTAAGGACCTGTTCCTGTGCTGTAATTTTCTTTGTTCTTTGTCTCATCTGGACCCTCTGAAGAGCATCCCACTCAGACCCACCCCCTACCCTATCCCTGTAACCCTGCATTTCCCCTAGCTAAATAAAAACTGAAAGAACTGCAGATGTTGTAAATCAAAAACAAAAGCAGATGTTGCTGAAGAAGCTCAGCAGGTCTGACAGCATCAGAACTGAGGAAGGGTCAGTAGACCCAAAAATGTTAATTCTGATTTCTCTCTTCATAGATGCTGCCAAGCCTGCTGTGCTTTTCCAGCTGCTTCTGTTTCCCATGGCCAATCCATCCAGAATCTATGGGCAATTTCCCATGTCCAACCCACCCTAACCTGCACATCTTTGTAATGTGGGAGGAAACTGGAGTACCTGATGAAACCCACACAGACACAGGGAGAATGTGCAAACTCCACACAGGCAGTCACCTGAGGGTGGAATTGAACCCAGGTTCCTGGTGCTGTGAGGTAGCAGCACTAACCACTGAGCCACCCTGCTGCCAATTCATTAGAGGCAGGAACGAAAGGTCCCATTTTCAAAGCAGTAATATCTATAGTGTTCTGTTTCAGATGGTTCCCCTTAATCCCAATTTCAGAACAGAATGGCTGTTGCAGGAGTATATACCTCTGTTTGACACAGCATTCCGCTCCCACCGGGAGGAGCATTATCCAGGTAACATCCCCTTACAATAACTTTGGGATAAATTCCTCATACAATGGGGAAGAACTGTTTAAAGTTGATTCATTAAGGAACCTGAAGATTCTATCAATGTGAATATCAAAACCTGCACCAGAGAGACCACCACTAATGACAACATCCCTAACTTGCATGTAGTATCAAATTATCAATGTACAATACCATCATCAAGCATTTTACAGAAGCATCATTAAAAACACAAGGAGATTGGGGGAATGAAGTGGCTTGGATCTTTGGTTGTACAGTGTAGGTTTACAAAAACACTCAGTCAAAGAACTGACTGGAAGCACTGACCGAAAAATTTAGGAATCCCAGAGCGTGGGACTTTAAAAGCCTGAAACCTCCACTTCGCTGTCTCCAACAATACAAACTATCCAGGAGAGAGGATCACAGTCAGAAATACACATGCACCCTTTCCTGGACCAGGATTTTTCATCCTAACACAGGATCAGTTAATCCAGGGCAGACTGGGAACTGAACCTAGGATCTCCGACATTGTCTACAGCCTGTCTTAGCGACTGAAATGTCTGGGGAGTCCTGAAAATGTGGGATGAATTACAGCTGCTGTCATCTTTAAGCAGCTGATTTATAGAAACAGGAGACTGCTCCTCTGTGCAGAGGAAACCAGGAGCTGGAACTAGAGCGTTTTGAAAGTTATCTTGAACACTCAGCATAAATCGACAATAAATTCTAAGGACCTGCCATTAATCCTGGATGGAAGTCTTTTTTTTAAGATATTTTCCTGTGTTACAACAGCAAGGACACTTCAGGAGTACTTCAACGGGTTGTAATACATTTTGAGACTTCTGCTGCGTTGTTCAAAGTGCTATATAAATGCAAGTCATTCTTTATACTAACGAAAAGGTTTTATGAATTGAGATCATTATGTTGCCAAAGTGGGTACACTAGCAATTAATGTCACGTGCCTTTGGTTGTGAAACGGATATCTTTCTGAGTTAATGTGAAAGTGCCTTGCTAGTTTCTTTGCTCTGAGCTTTGCAGGATCAAACAGTGTCCGCGACCCCCCCCTAATTGCCTCTTTGCTCACTGTTATTCCCCATGCTGGTGATGAGCAGGCCATACAGGAGATGATGGGGAGGGGGTGGGCATGGATTTCTCATGGGTCACGTCTGCCTGAGCCAGGCAGTGTCTGAAGTCCACTGCACCCCCTTCCATCATTCCATTATGTAGCAGTCAGAAAGACAGGACCCACAGAGGAGAAACAAATTACTTTATAAATCAGGGCCGCAGGGCACAGAATGGACTGCGTTAGCTCTTCAATGTGGAGTATGATAGCGGCAGAATCCACATTAAAATGTACTCCAGAGAAACAGCTGTCTTATTTTCTCTATCAAATGGCTAAACAAATTACATAATATGAAATGATAAGTTTTAGGCTGGATATCACCCCAGTTTTCATATTGATTAACTTTTATATTGGTGTTGACAATGTAATATTTTATCTTTTTTAATATATCAGTTTTGATCACACCATAACACGCTGCCAACATGTCCTACTCTTAGATGCCTGTGTTAACCCTTGAAGTGCATTAATGTTCAGTTTCTATCCAGTTGATTGTACAAAGTTAAAAATCACACAACACCAGGTTACAGTCCAACAGGTTTAATTGGAAGCACTAGCTTTCGGAGCGTCGCTCCTTCACAACCACCTGATGAAGGAGCGGCGGTCCCAAAGCTAGTGCTTCCAATTAAACCTGTTGGACTATAACCTGGTGTTGTGTGATTTTTAACTTTGATTACTTACTTACTTACAGTGTGGAAACAGGCCCTTCGGCCCAACAAGTCCACACCGACCCGCCGAAGTGTAACCCACCCATTCCCGTACATTTACCCCTTTACCTAACACTACGGGCAATTTTAGCATGGCCAATTCACATGACACCCCAGTCCAACACCAGCAGCTCCATATCACAGCTGATTGTATGTTGTTATCTCTGCCTTGATGATGCTTTAATGAATAACAATATGGCAACTATACATTCCCTCATATATCACAGACAACTTTATTATTTTTGCATTAAACAAGCCTGGGTCGGCTGGGAACAAACTCATCGTAAGGTCAGAAGGAGGTGAGCAAGCTTGTGCTCGTGTGCAGTCTGTTGTTACCCTGCCTCAGATCAGATTCTGCCTGGCTGTCCCAGCCGGATGTCAAAGATTCCAGAGTATACAAGCAGGAGGCCGGAAGAACACAGCAGGCCAGGCAGCATCAGGAGGGACAGGCAGGAGGCTGGGGGAACACAGCAAATCAGGCAGCATCAGGAGGGACAAGCAGGAGGCTGGGGGAACAAGCATCAGGAGGGACAAGCAGGAGGCTGGGGGAACACTGCAAGCCAGGCAGCATCAGGAGGGACAAGCAGGAGGCTGGTGGAACACAGCAGGCCAGGCAGCATCAGGAGGGACAGGCAGGAGGCCGGAAGAACACAGCAAGGCAGGCAGCATCAGGAGGGACAGGCAGGAGGCTGGGGGAACACAGCAGGCCAGGCAGCATCAGGAGGGACAGGCAGGAGGCTGGGGGAATACAGCAGGCCAGGCAGCATCAGGAGGAACAGGCAGGAGGCCGGAAGAACACAGCAAGCCAGGCAGCATCAGGAGGGTCAGGCAGGAGGCTGGGGGAATACAGCAGGCCAGGCAGCATCAGGAGGGACAGGCAGGAGGCTGGGGGAACACAGCAGGCCAGACAGCATCAGGAGGTGGAGAAGTCAACATTTCAGGTGGAACCCTGCTTCAGATTCTAGAGTGACAGTGGAGAAAATGAAAATGCACTCTTGGTATCCAAGCCTACATTCATCACCCATTGCTGGGTTAAATATCAATTTCACCGTACACTCGTGATCAGCAGGACTCAATGACCGGTGGAAAATGTTCCCCACTTGAAGGACTAAGGTCTTTCACAAGAACTATTCGATGTCAAAACACACCAGGAAGTCACAGGACGGTTGACCAGGCTGAGACAGATAGTTCTTGATCTGTCGGGGAATCAAAGGTTATTGGGAAAGAGTAGGAAAGTGGACATGAAGGATGTTGGATCAGCCATGATCCTATTGAATGGTGGAGCAGGCTCAAGGGGCTGAATGGCCTACTCCTGTTCCTATTTCTTATGTTCATATGGTCTTCCTAAAATGAGAAGAGTGTAGAGTCAGAGAGCTGTACAGCATGGAGATGGATCCTTGAGTCCAACTCATCCATGCCAATCAGATAACCTAAACTAATCTAGTCCCATTTAGAACATAGAACATAGAACATTACAGCATAGTACAGGCCCTTCGGCCCTCGATGTTGCGCCGACCTGTCATACCAATCTGAAGCCCATCTAACCTACACTATTCCATGTATGTCCATATGCTTGTCCAATGACGACTTAAATGTACTTAAAGTTGGCGAATCTATTACTGTTGCAGGCAAAGCATTCCATACCCTTACTACTCTCTGAGTAAAGCCAGCATTTGGACCATATCCCTCTAAACTCTTCCTATTCATGTACCCATGCTGTTTAAATCTGAGTAGTTATAAATGTTTGAAGAAGTCATACCATATTCAAAATGTTAGCTGTTTCTCTCTCCACAGATGCTGCCAGACCTGCTGAGTTTCTCCAGCAATTTCTGTGTTTCTTTCAGGTTTAAATGTATAATTCACAGAAGGAAAGCTAGGTAAAGTGACAGAGGGGGGAGCAGAGCCTAGGCAGCTAAAGGCTCAGCTACACATGGTAGAGGAATGTAAATCAGGGATGGAAGAGGCCAGAATGGAGCAGTACAGACAGGGATCCATAGTCCAGTTGCATTCTCCACAGACACCTCATTATAAACAAAAACAAGTTGATTGGAAAATGTTTTTTTATTGAAGGAGCGAGGTGATGGCTGAGGAGCTGGAGGTGGTTACGGAGATACCGAAGGCTGAGATAAATGGATTTGCAATTGGAAATTAGAATATACTTTCATGTTTGATTGTGTAAACAAATAAGAAAGAGAAAATGTGATTTAGTGACAATATTCCAACCTCTGAAAGGATTCCAAAGCCATGAAAGTATAGTGGCTAATGTCATGTATAGCAACTTCCACACACAGCAAGATCCCACAAACTGAGATGTAGAAAATCAACAAACTAATTGGTCCTGATGCAGGTAATTGAGGGATGCACTTTGGACACTTGGATGACTTGCTTGCTCTTCTTTGAACAGATTGTTTCAGTCCATCTGAGACGACTCAGACTTCAACTTGACAGCTCATGCTCAGAGTGTCAATGGTGTCTCGGTTGATAGGGCATGCCCATCTCTGAGTTCAATGAGATCTCTGAGCGTTCCACTCCAGAAACCTGACCACACAGTCGAAGGTGACCCCTCAGGACAGTACCAAGACAATGCAGCATTGTCGCAGAAAAAGGTAAGCCTTGCATTTATATAGCACCTTTTGTCACCACTAGATGTCCCAGAGAGCTTTACAGTCAATGAAGGCATGGACACGTTGGGCCGAAGTACCTGTTTCCATGCCTTATACTTCTATGACTCTAAGTACTTTTGAGGGGTAATGACTATTGCAATGTAGAAAATGCAACAATTTATCTCCAGTGAACTCCCACAAACAGTAACGTGATCATGGTTAGATCATCGGTTTTAATGAGGTTAATTGAAGATAAATATTGACTGGGAAACCAGACAGACATCACCCGCTCTGCTTCAGGATTGTACCCATGGATCTTTTATATCCACATTTTAGGTCTCAGTTTAACATATCATTTAAATATTGGCACCTTCAATAGTGCAGCACTCCCTCAGCACTGACTGTCCAACACTGCAGCACTCCCTCAGCACTGACCCACCAACAGTATAGCACTCCCTCAGCACTGACTGTCCAACACTGCAGCACTCCCTCAGCACTGACCCACGTCCAACACTGCAGCACTCCCTCAGCACTGACCCACCAACAGTGTAGCACTCCCTCAGCACTGACTGTCCAACACTGCAGCACTCCCTCAGCACTGACCCACCAACAGTGTAGCACTCCCTCAGCACTGACCCTCCAACAGTGTAGCACTCCCTCATCACTGACCGTCCAACACTGCAGCACTCCCTGAGCACTGACCCTCCAACAGTGTAGCACTCCCTCAGCACTGACCGTCCAACACTGCAGCACTCCCTCAGCACTGACCCACCAACACTGCAGCACTCGCTCAGTACTGACCCTTCAACACTGCAGCTCTCGCTCAGTACTGACCCACCAACACTGCACCACTCCCTCAGCACTGACCCACCAATACTGCAGTACTCATTCAGTACTGACCCTCCAACACTGCAGCACTCATTCAGTACTGACCCTCTGACAGTGCAGCACTCCCTCAGTACTGACCCTCCAACACTGCAGCACTCCGTCCCTCGGTACTGACCCTCCAACACTGCAGCACTCCCTCACTCCTGACCCTCCAATAGTGTAGCACTTCCTCAGTACTGACCCTGCAACACTGCAGCACTTCCTCAGTACTGACCCTCCAACACTGCAGTATTTCCTCAGCACTGACCCTCCAACGCTGCAGCACTCCCTCAGCAATGACCCTCCAACACTGCAGCACTCCTTCAGTATTGGCCCTCAGACAGTGCAGCACTTGCTCAGTACTGACCTTCCGACATTTCAGCACTCCCTCAGTACTGACCCTCTAACACTGCAGCACTCCCTCAGCACTGACCTTCCAACACTGCAGTACTCCCTCACTCCTGACCCTCCAACAGTGCAGCACTCCCTCAGTATTGACCCCCCGACAGTGCGGCACTCCATTAGCACTGATCCTTCCACAGTGCGGCACTCCCTTGTACTGACCCTCCAACAGTGCAACACTCCCTCAGAACTGACCCTCTGACAGTGTGCCACTCCCTCAGCACTGATCCTCCAATACTGCAGTACTTCCTCAGCCCTAGCCCTCTATAAAGTGCAGCACTTCCTCGGTACTGACCCTCTGACAGTGTCGCACTCCCTCGCTACTGACCCTCTGACAGTGCGGCACTCCCTCAGCAATGATCCTCCAACAGTACAGGACTCCCTCAGTACTGTTCCTCCAACAGTGCAGCACTCCCTCAGTACTGACCCTCTGACAGTGCAGCACTCTCTGTACTGACCCTCCAATAGTGCAGAACTCCCTCAGCACTAAGCCTCTGACAGTGCAGCACTCCCTATACTGATCTTCCATCAGTGCAGCACTCCCTCAGCACTGACCCTCAGACACTGCAACACTCATTCAGTACTGACCCTCTGACAGTGCAGCACTTCCTCAGTACCGACCCTCCAACACTGCAGCACTCCCTCAGCAATGACCCTCCAACACTGCAGCACTCCTTCAGTATTGGCCCTCAGACAGGGCAGCACTCGATCAGTACTGACCTTCCGACATTGCAGCACTCCCTCAGTACTGACCCTCAGACACTGCAGCACTCCCTCAGTATTGACCCTCTGACACTGCAGCACTCCCTCAGTATTGACCCTCTGACAGTGTGGGCACTCTCTCAGCACTGACCTCCAACAGTGTAGCACTCCCTAAGTATTGACACTTGGACAGTGCGGCACTCCCTCAGTACTGACCCTCTAACAGTGTAGCACTCCCTCAGTACTGACTCTCCGACAGTGCGGCACTCCCTCAGTACTGACCATCTGATAGTCGGTACTCCTACAGTACTGATTCACCGACAGTGCTGCACTCCCTCATACTTACCCTCCAACAGTGCTGCATTCCCTCAGTACTGACCCTCTACAGTGCGGCACTCCCTCAGTATTGACCCCCCGACAGTGCGGCACTCCCTCAGTACTGATCCTCCCACAGTGCGGCACTCCCTCGTACTGACCCTCCAACAGTGCGACACTGCCCCAGAACTGACCCTCTGACAGTGTGCCACTCCCTCAGCACTGATGCTCCAATACTGCAGCACTTCCTCAGCCCTAGCCCTCTATTAAGTCAGCACTCCCTCGGTACTGACCCTCTTACAGTGCAGCACTCCCTCAGCACTGACCCTCCAACAGTGTAGCACTCCCTCAGTACTGACCGTCCAATAGTGCAGCACTCCCTCAATACTGATCCTCCAACAGTGCAGCACTCTCTGTACTGACCCTCTGACAGTGCAGCACTCTCTGTACTGACCCTACAATAGTGCAACACTCCCTCAGCACTGATCCTCCAACAGTGCAGCACTCCCTATACTGATGCTCCATCAGTGCAGCACTCCCTCAGTACTGACTCTCCAACAATGCAGCACTCCCTCAGTACAGCACTGCATGCCTCAGCCTAGGTTTGGTGCTCTGTTTTCTGGAATGAGACCCAAACATGTTGTGGTTTTAATTGCACAATGTTACACCACACTGGGTAACAGGCATAGGTTCTGTTGGTTTGTAGATCTTTTAAGAAGTTGCTCATCAGGCAGATTTGTGACAGAACCTCAGCAGCTATTGTTCCACAAAAGCAATGCTCTATGTTTTCCCATCACATGCTGCAAGTTATTCTGAGAATAACTGCTACTTGGCTGTTCAGCATCTTGATTATTTGCTCATTAGCATGTTTGCTTTTAAATGCTATCACAATAAAACCTCAGACTTCCTGATTTCAAGGTGAGAGCATTACTCACTAAAGGCTCTTGTCGTGCAGTGATAGTGTCCCTATGTCTGACCCACGAGGCCTGAGTCCAAGTCCCACCTGCTTCAGAGGATGTGTCATAACATCTATGAACAGGTTGATTTAAAAGAAACTGAAATCAGCCCTTCAAAATTTGTGACACTGTAAGCACCATTTCCAAACTGTTCCTTTAAGAATGTTTAAAACATTTACAAATCGATGATTATTAGTCTGGATCCATTTGGTCTTCAGAGTGTTCCATTTTGAGATCATTATTTGAGTAAGGTTCTGAATTCAAAGCCATTAATCCCATCAAGGAGAAAAGAAGCCTATTAAGTTACTGGAGTTTTGAAGATTGAGAGCTATTTTAATGTCTATCATTAGAGGACTGTATTACCAACATCAATTAACAAGCTTGATAGCGTGTACAGTACATGATAGTTAATGGGCAGACTGTTAACTAGAATGTTCATTTAAAAGAACCCCCGCTCTTGCAGGAATTATAAGACTTTTACATTGTAAACCTCTAAATATACCGAAGACTTCCTCACAGGAACTGACACACACACACACACACCCCTCGCCCATGAGTTGCAAAATAAAAATGTGTAATTTCGTTGAAAAAGGTGAGCAGACCGCTAGTGTGGCTGATGGAAGATTGCTGTATGATGCAACCTAGAGTGATTGGAGAGTTAGATCGAGACTGATGTTTGTGCACAGCTCAGGGAGCTTCATGGTGAAATTCTGTTTCAGAGTATCTCCTGCCAACCACACACTCGCGGAGGATGCGGTGCTCCTCACAGCTTCACCAGAACCCATGAGGAAAATTGTAAGTTATGGTATAAAAGGGTCAGTAGCAACGTGGATAGAAATTTGGCTGAGTGATGGGGAACAGAGGATAATGGATTCATTTCAGGCTGAAGGAAGGTTTGGAGTAGATGTCCCTAGGTGTCAGTATTGGGATCTTTCACTTGCCCTAATATATAATAATATGGCACAAAACTTTGAAGAATTTTACAGAATGAAGAGGACAATGCAGAACTCCAGAAGAACAATAATATGTTGGTGGAGTAGGTGGATAGATGGCAGATGTGTTCGAACATAGAGAAGGATGAGGTGATACTTCTAGTCAGAAGAACATTGAAAGATAATACAAAATCGGGGCATGTTTCCAAAAAGGGGCAGGAGTAGAGGGTGTATATGTGCACAGATCATTGAAGGTACAAGGACAGGTGAAGCGAGGGATAAATAAAGCAGATAGGATCCTCAGCTTTGTTAGTAGGGGCATAGAGTACAAGAGCAAGGAGGCGATGTTGAAGTTGTACAAGACACTTGTGGAACCTCAGCTGGAGGACTGTATGTAGGTGTAGGTGCCACCTTATAGGAAGGATGTGAATGCATTGTTGGAGGTGCTGTCATTCCAATGATGTTATTTGAAGAACAGCTGGAGCTTTCTCATCAGCATTCAGACCAATAATTATTTCTTAACCAATGCTGATAAAACTGATTACCTGGCCATTACAATGCTGCTGCTTGTGGGAGCTTGCTATGCACAGACTGAGTGCAATGCTCCATTAAAATAATAATGCTATTACAACAATAAGTGTGCAATTAGATTTTGAGAGAGGACTTGCATTTATATAGTCCCTTTCACAGTTTCAGGGCCTCGCAATATCTTTTAGTTATGACCAATAATCTTGGCCTCAAAGTTGGGTAACCGTCCCTCTTCTGAGTCCATTGGTTGTAAGTTGTGAAAACTGATGAGTATAAAAATATGGTTGAGGGAGTGCGGACCTGGTCAGGGTGTTCTGTCCTCTCATTTGGATATAACTGATCCTGAACAAACTATCTTGTTTAATTAGATCACAGCTAAAATTAGTTCCCGAGATTCGACTTATTTCTGTTATGTGTTTTATTAATATTTTATATTCTAACATTATGGAGCTGAATGACAAGAATTATCAAGCTGCTTTGTGTGAGGATGCTAAATGAACATGTCTTGTGGAAATGCCAGGAACATTAGGTGTGTGGCATCTACACTGATGGTAATTCTGTTTTCCTGTGCTGTTAGGTTCAGCGCACCCTCCCAGGAGCATGAACAGAGTTATCAAGGCAGGAACAGCTGGACACCAGAAATAATTTAACTCACAACGCTAGGAAACACTCAGCTTATGAGCCCAAAGTCTCAGCAGCCACACTTCATCATTCATCACCCTGTGGGTACATTTCCTACTGTTCCTTACTGGTAATCGTACACATCCCTACTGATAGCAATCAATCTGTTTCAATAGCAGCTATGATGAGGAGGTGCCGGACTGGCGTAGAGCAGTGCTTATGGTTTCAAATACACCTGTTGGACTATAACCTGGTTTTGTGTGACTTCTGACTTTGCTTCAATAGAATCCCTATAGTATGGAAGCAGGCCATTCAGCCCATCAAGTCCTTTGAAGATCATCCGACCCCATCTCTGTAACCCTGCATTTCCCATGGCCAATCCATGTAACCTGCACAACTTTTGACTGTGAGAGGAAACCGGAGTACCTGAAGGAAACCCGCACAGACACGGGGAGAATGTGCAAACTCCACACAGACAGTCACCTGAGGGTGGAATCGAACCCCGGTCCCAGGTACTGTGAGGTAGCAGAAACCCTTGAGCCACCATGCCGTCTGAAGTAGCACTCATTCAGGCAAATAGGAATATTTCACCACAGTCCCAAACTGTTTCTTGCAGATGACAAGCAGAGTCAGCAGGTGAGTGGATGGTACAGAATTCCTACATCCTGACTTGCCCTTTCACCAGAGTATTTACATGGCTGTCAAGGTTAGAGTGGTGCTGGAAAAGCACAGCAGGTCAGGCAGCATCTGAGGAGCAGGAAAATCAATGTCAGGAATCGACGTCATTCCTGATGAAGGCCTTTTGCCCGAAACGTTGATTTTCCTGCTCCTCAGATGCTGCCTGACCTGCTGTGCTTTTCCAGCACCACTCTAACCTCGACATTATACATTGTCCAACTGCCAGCAAACCCTCTGGCCTTATGTTACAGGCAACGTCATTGATGAAGGACCTGACGATAGTTGGGCCGAAGACACTACCCTGAGGAACTCCTGAAGCTGTGTGCTGAGATGATTGGTTTCCATGAAGCACAGTTATTTTCTTTTATGTATAATTCAAATAGAGAATTATCCACTAATTAGAGTCATAGAGTTGTAGAGAAGTACAGCACTGAAATAGTGCTTCCGCCCAACTTGTCCATGCTGACTAGATATCCCAACCTAATCTATTTGCATTTGCCAGCACTTGGGCCAAATCCCTCTAAACCCTTTCTTTTCATGTACCTATCCAGATGCCTTTTACATGTTGTAATTTACCAGCCTCCATCACTTCCTGTGGCAGCTCATTCCATACAGACAACACCCTCTGCATGAAAATGTTGCCCCTTAGGTCCCTTTTAAATCTTTCCCCTTTCACCCTAAACCTATGCCCTCTAGTTCTAGACTCACCCACCCCAGGGAAAAGACCTTGGCTATTTATCCTGTCTATGCACCTCATGATTTTATAAACGTCTATAAGGTCACCCCTTAGCCTCTGATACTCCAGGGAAAAAAGTCCCTGCCTATTCAGTCTCTCCCTATAGCTCAAACCCTCCAACTCTGGCAACATCCTTGTAAATATTTTTTGAACTCTTTCAGGTTTCACAACATCTTTCCTATAGCAGGGAGACCAGAATTGCATGCAATATTCCAAAAGTTACCTAACCAATGCCCTGTACAGCTCCCAACAGCTATACTCAATGCTCTGACCAATAAAGGAAAACATACCAACTGCCTTCTTCACTATCCTATCTACCTGCAACTCTACTGTCAAAGAGCTATGAACCTGCACTCCAAGGTCTCTTTGTTCAGCAACACACCTCAGGACCTTACCATTAAGTGTCTAAGTCCTCACTGGATTCAATTTTCAAAGGCTTCTTGATGTATCACTTGGTCAAATCTTTGCTTAACATCAAGGACAGTCATTCTCATCTGACCTCTGGCAGTTCTCTCTTTTGTCTGTATTTGGACCAAGGCAGTATTGAGGTGACCCTCACAAAGCCTAAAATGTGTATTAGTGCGTGGGTTATTGTTGAAGATTAATGACAGTAGATTGTAGTTGGCCTGATTAGAGGTTTCCTGCAATTTAAGGGCAGGACGTACCTGAACAATTTTCCACATTGCTTACTGGATGCCAGAGTATTAGTTGTAATGCAATACTGTGACTATTCTACAATTATAAGTCTTCATGACTGGATGAAGCAGCATTCCAGAGCTTTGATCCACATCCTTTGTCACAAACTATTAACTGTCGCAGTGAAATGTGACTACTAAATGTATCATTTAGTTTAACAATACTAGAGATATGAAATCTTGTGGAATATTGAATATCTTTAAACAGCCATCCACTCTGCATGTGCAGCTGCATCAACATAAATTGATCCAAGACGTTTAGAAATCTCCTTATCCAAACACTGGATCCATGCAGTTAATCTGAAGGGAGTAGCAACAAAATGGAGCTGAGAGATCTAGATCTTGTTATCTCTCTATCTGGGGTGCTGCTATAACAGAATGAATCTTCTTCATGTACATTACATGATTGACATTTCTCCAGATATTCACTGTCAGATTAGTTTTTACAGTGTAATGATCCCACTTTAAAGGGGCTGATGTTTATTTTTAAAAGCCACTCTTGGGGTGTGTATAGCTAGATCAGCAGTTATTTGAAAAAGCAAGTATGGAATGAGCTGCCAGAGGAAGTGGTGGGGGCTGATAAATGACAACATTTAAAAGGCATCTGGATGGGTATATGAATAGAAAGGGTTTGGAGGGATATGGGCCGGGTGCTGGCAAATAGGACTTGATTAATTTAGGATATCTGGTTGGCAAGGACAAGTTGGACCGAAGGGTCTGTTTCCATGTTTTATGTCACTATGACTCGATGGCTGTCTTTCTCTCCACTCCTGCAGTCTCTGTGATTTTGGCCCAGCCATGGAGTTATAGAGATATACAGCACGGAAACAGACCCTTCAGTCCAACTCGTCCATGCTGACCAGATATCCTAAATTAATCTAGTCCCATTTGTCAGCACCCAGCCCATGTCCCTCTAAACGCTTCACACTGCTCTCTGTGCATTTAGAGATGGGCAAAAAATACCAAGGTCAAAGTGAGTAAGGTCCTCATCTGCGAGGTCTGGTTTGCTAATGATGCTGCACTGGTATCTCATCCCAAAGTTCCCTTGTAAAGGTTTGTGGATCAGTTCTGGTGTGCCTGGAATGAGCTTGGCCTGACAATTGGCATCAGGAAGATCAAAGTTATGGGTCAAGATTCGAAAGTATAGCTACCACCAACATTGACATCATGTGACTTGGATTAACAATTACCAGCAAGCTGCCCATAATACTGTGGTGCCAAGACCACAGCGATTAGGTCAAATTTGAGATGTTGTGTGTTGAGTAAATCAACCAAAGCTCCATGGCTATAGGTTTGTGTTCACAGTATCAACCTCAACGGTAGGGAGGACTGGTTAACTTAAGCTAAGAAACGCCAGTAAGCAGCATCCATCTTCAATGCCTCAGATGAATATCGGATATTTCCTGTAAGACAGTGTATTGAAAACAGGAGTAGACCAGCCCATAGGGAGCCTCATCGCATTTGCCCTCTGAGTCAGTGGTGACTCCATTGGTAGGATCACATGACCCAAATGGATGTAGGCCACATCCCCAGAGTCATGCTGAAAGACCACCAAGGGACCACATCTCTGTGAGCAAGACCTCAGGCTGTTAGAAGTCCTTGCAGCTGATGAGTGTGGGATATATCTGGGTCAGGAAGAGCATGACTAAAGCAGAAGATAATAAGAGAAGTTGCCAACTGGTGGAAAGGAAAGCTCAGAGAAAGGAGAAATTGACTTTGGGCCAATGCCATTCAATTGCATCAGTTTCAGATGGCACAGCCACTCATAAATTGGCCTTCACAGCCACCACAGAGTAGAAGTGATACACCTTGGGAGCAATTCAGCATCTCTGGAAAATGGGCAACAAGATGAGAAATAACCTGCTCTCTCAGAAGATAACATAAACATTAAGTGTCCCATCGATCGGTTGACAGTCACATGTATTGCCGATTCAAATGATGTGTGGTCTGACCTTTGTGGCACTTTTAGGACTAATTCAACAATCACTGAACACTCCACCCTTCCCAGATTTCATTGGTGAAAAAATCCTATGACCCACAAAGATCACATTGTACAGTCTACGTGAAAGGATTCATTTACTTTTAGAAAAGGATTAAACAAACTGACGATCATCTCATTATAGTGTCAGATTACAAATGCCTATCAAACTGACTGGAATCACTTACCGTAAATAAATGGGGATTAGACTTGTTGCAGGAGTGGTAGTTATTTTCTCAGGAAATCACAAGGGGAAGGTCACAGTGATATAACAATAACAGCTATACCCATTGTATTCAACATTGTCAAACATCCCAGCATGCACCACAAGCAAACAAAAATTGACATTAAGCCAAAGGAGTCACTGGCACTGATGCTTGTTCTGAAGATTGGTCATAGGGATGGATTCTAAGAAACATCTTAAAAGAGAGAGTTCTGGAATGGAATCTCAGTCCTTTGTATCAAAAAACTCGAAGGTAAGACTGCCAATGGTGGAAATTGTGAAGGGATAAAAGGCACGTTCTGGAATAGCAGAGTGATCATATTGAACACAAAGGCCCTGTATACGAGCAGCCTTTCTCATCACATTGAAATCACAGTTGTGCAACGTCTACATCAAATGGTCAACTGCTAAACAGACACAATGAGGCCTAATTTCATCACCAATACCAAATTTAGCATGCAACAATACTTACATTTATATAGTGCTTTTAACATCATAAAACATCCCAAAATACATCACAGGAATGAGTTCAATCAAAACTTGACAATATAAGTACCCACAGATCTGTTTCCATGCTACATGAATCTCTGACTGTTTTACTCTATAAGGCGATATCAGGACAGGTGCTCAAAACCGTGGTCAAAATGGCCAGATTTAAGGAATGTCTTACAGAAGGATAAAGGTTTAGGGAGGCCATTCTGAGCTGGTGGCCCAGGAAACCGAAGGCACAACCATTGAAAGTGGAACAATTAAAATCAAAAATGTGCAAAAGACCCAAACTGGAGGTCTGCAAAAATCTTGTTTCGGAGGTGCCGGTGTTGGACTGGGGTGTACAAAGTTAAAAATCACACAACACCAGGTTATAGTCCAACAGGTTTAATTGGAAGCACACTAGCTTTCGGAGCGACGCTCCTTCATCAGGTGAAGCGTCGCTCCGAAAGCTAGTGTGCTTCCAATTAAACCTGTTGGACTATAACCTGGTGTTGTGTGATTTTTATGTAGGTAAGGGGCTTATGCCCGAAACGTCGATTCTCCTGTTCCTTGGATGCTGCCTGACCTGCTGCGCTTTTCCAGGAACACATTTTCAGCTAGTTGTGTGATTTTTAACTTTGCAAAGATCTTGGGGGACTCAACAGCTGGAAGGGATTTCATAGTAAACAATTGGCCAATTATTCTTTATCACAGGATCCTGAATTTTTAATAGCTGAGAATAGAGATCAGAAGAGATTAGGACATCGGGTCTTAACATTCCAACAAGGTGAACCCAATTAACTCACCTCTGCATGATTGAGCTGTGAATACCAGTTAAATAGGAGGTGAAGAATACCTCAGATTGTTTGCAACATAATAGGATCTAGGTGGAGGTTCTATACACTAATTGCAAAGTCAAACCAATACAAAGAGTTATGACTAACCTTGAGTTCATTATTTTTTGCTGTCAAGATGCTTTGTGGAAACCTGGACACAATTAATGGGGATTGTGGCTGGGTGGAGTCACGCAGTGATGACAAAATGAACACCCTGGGATGTTTTATTGTGGTGCGTGCTATGTAACTTACAATGTTGCTGTTGACTGATTTTCTGTGCAATGAAATGATACACAAAGCAATGTGTGTAATCTTACCAACATTCTATTCCCCATTGTGTTTATTAACTGTCCTTGTTAGTTGGAGGTAACCTTTCCTTACTGAAGTCACCACCTCCCATTGATGTCCTTCCTGAGAGATTACCCTTTTCCATTCCATTCTGAGTTTGGGTTTGGTGTAATGGTATTGTCACTGGATTAATAGTCTAAAGACCCAGCTAATGTCCTGGGGATGTGTGCTCAAATCCCACCAATAAATTTGTGACAGAACAAAATCTGGAATTAGATTTGATTTGTTGTAGTCACATGTACCTAAATACAGTGAAAAACTTTGTTTTGAGAGCAGTACAGGCAGATCATGGCAAACAAGGCCATACTGATCATAGGGTGCTTAGACAGAGCAAGGTATACAAGGTTACGCTTTATTTAAACAATGTTTTAAAACCTATTCATGGAATGTAGGTAATGCTGCTAGCATTTATTATCCATCCCTCATTGTTAAGAATTGCCCACATTGCTATGGATCTGGACTCACATGTCGGCCAGATCAGATAAGAACAACAGATTTCCTTCCCTAAACAGTATTAGTGACCCAGATGAGTTTTTAACAAGGGTTGAGAGTGTCAAGTTCCTAGGAGCGACAATAACTGACAATCTATCCTTGACCTCCCACATAGATGGGAAGGCACAATAATACCTCTTCTTCCTCAGGTGGCTAAGGAAATTCAGCACATCCATAACGACCCACACCACCTTTTACAGATGTACCATAGAAAGCGTTTCAGCTGGGTGCACAGTGGCCTGGTATGGCAACTGCTCTGCCCTGGACCATGAGACACTCCAAAAGTTGGTTTGCACATTTGGGACCATCACGGAAGCCAACCTCCCATCCATGGAGTCCACTTACACAACTCGTTGCTGTGGAAAGACTGCCAACATCATCATAGACCCCTCCCACGTTGGTAATGCTCTCCTACAACCTCTTCCGTCAGGCAAAAGATACTGAACCTTGAACATACACTGCAACAGATTCAAGAACAATTTCTTCCCTGCTGTTATTAGACTGCTAAATGGACCTCACTAACCTCAAATAATGTTGATCTCGCTTTATGCTAATCCTGTGTAACCGTAACCTTGTATACCTTGCTCTGTACAAGCACCCTATGATCAGTATGGCCTTGTTTGCTATGATCTGCCTGTACTGCTCTCAAAACAAAGTTTTTTACTGTATTTAGATACACATGACTACAACAAATCAAATCTAATTCCAGATTTTGTTCTGTCACAAATTTAATGGTGGGATTTGAGCACACCCCCCCAGGACATTAGCTGGACTGTTGGATTATTAATCCAGTGACAATACCATTACACCACACCCAAACTCAGAAACCCAGCTTGAATTTACCCAGCAACTTCAGAACAATAAAAAGCCCCCAGGCACTTAACAGGGGGCTATCAAACAAAACTGGGCACTGAATCAAACTTCAAGACAAATGATCTAAAGATTGGATAAAGATTGAAATTCTTAAGATCATTTAATAGGGGGTGGAGAGACAGAGGTGAGGAGATGGAGAGATTGAATGAGGGACTTCAGACTGTAGTGCCCAGCCAGCTGACAGTACAGCAGTGACTAAAATCCAGGATGGTGTGTCAAAATGAAGGGATAGCGTGAATTGCCCCCAGTTTTGAAACTTTCACACATTGAGGCCAAGTCAAGCTGTTGGGATAGCTCAGCCTTATTTAAGCAACTCACAGAAACACCCTAATTAGACCTAATCCTTTCAGCTCGCCAGAAGCAGCAGCAACACCAACTCATGGGCAAAGCAGCTGGATGCTTGCACTCATTGCTTTCCTTTCATAAGCAGATCCCACGCTGCAGCTTCACATTCCGTGGTTTCACTGTGTGGTTTCCATGCCTGCCATCACTGAAGCCAATCAGCCCAGCACCGTCCTCTAACCCAGTCTGGCTCACGCACATTAGCAACATGCTGCAGATGCTGGAAACCTGAAACAAACAGGTTGGCAAATCAGTGGAGAAACTCAGCAGGTCTGGCAACATCTGTGGAGAGAGGAACAGAGTGAATGTTTTGAGTCTGATATAGGTCTTCTTCAGAACTGAGTATTCGAAAGACTTGAAATGTTAACTCTCTCTCTCTCTCTTTCTCTGTCTCTGTCTCTGTCTCTGTCTCTGTCTCTGTCTCTGTCTCTGTCTCTCTCTCTCTCTGTCTCTGTCTGTCTCTCTCTCTCTCTGTCTCTCTCTCTCAGTCTCTCTGTCTCTGTCTCTGCCTGTCTGTCTCTCTCTCTGTCTCTCTCTCTCTCTCTCTCGCTCTCTCTCTGCAGAAGCTGCCAGACCTGCCGAGTTTCTTCACTTTGTTTTGCTGTTTTTATCTGGGACAAAACACCTTTCCACATCCAACAGATATAAGGCAGTAATTGATGTGAATGCCCAGAAATGTTACTGAATTTATTTTTCACTTAAGCATGTGATGTGGGTGTCGCTGACTGGGCCAGCACTTATTGCCCATCCCTATCTGCCCTTTGACAAGGTGATGGGGAGCAGCCTACAACCCTATGGGTGGCCAAGGGCTGCTGGGAAGGCAATGGCAGGAGTGACAGTAAAGGAACGATAATGTAGGAGCTTAAAACATAGGTGTAGGAGCACACAATTCAGCTCATTGATCCTGCGCTGTCATTAAATATGATGATGGCTGATTCCACTATCTCAGTGCCATATTCCTGCACACTCACCATACTCATAGAGCTTAACTTCTTTAGCTTCCAAAAGGCTATCTGCTTATTTCTTAAATATACAGAGTGACTTGTTCTCCACAACCTTCAATGGGAGGGAATTTCCCAGGTTCACTACCCTCTGAGGGAAGAAATTCTGTTCAATCTCAGTCTGAAATGATCCAACCATATCCTGGGACTGTGATTGCCATATTCAGGAACACCTGGCCAGGGGACACATCATCCCTGCATTGAGTGGTTTGGAGGGGAGATTACAGGGGATGGTTTTCCCATGCATCTTGGTGTTCCCATGCATCTGCTGTCCTTGTCCTTCTAGATGGTGGAGGTCGTGTGTTTGGAAGATGCCATCACAGATACAATATGCAGTTGGCATTTCAGTCACATGCATGCAAACTTAACTTACTGCACATATCTCATGATTCAGTGAGCAAGAATGTTCTATGACTTACTCAGAAAGAACACATTACTCAAATAAGTGTCAAATTTGTCCCTCACTTGAATGACTCTGACCCTGAGGGAAAGAAGAAAATACCAGGGAACGTATAAAATTGCATTTTTTGAAGGTGGGGAAAGTAGGATTTATTTTTATCTGGCTGAGGAATGTTTCGAAATGACTACTAAGGAAAGTTTGCATTTATATAGGACTTTTCACAATGTCAGGACATACCTAGGTTCGCATGGTCAATAAAAAGTACCCCGTTGTGGTCTAATAATCAGCTGATTGGTAGATGTGAACCCAGTGTCAGCAGGGAAATGGGTTAATGTCAGCTTCTAACCAGTATTGTTAGGATTTGGTCACAGGATTGCAGGAATCTGACTCGACCTCAGTCATGACTGAAAGTAAATCAAGAAATCTGTATGAGTTTTTAAAATGTATTCGCCGTGCGATTTGGGCATTGCTGGCTGGTCCAGTATTTGTTGCCTGTCCCTCGTTATCTCTTGAAAATGTGATGGGGAGCTACCTTCCTGAACCATTGAGGTTCATGGGATGTGGGGATTCTCCCATGTGATATAAAAAGGTCACACAGTGGTAGGAATGGACTGAGCCAAGGATAGTGATGGGGACCAGGAGCTATACTCTTCTATGTTCATCCTCCCTATGTTTCCCCTTGGATTGTTTAATGCTCGGAGTGTAGGGTAAGATGTTTCTCTTTCTCCAGCATTGTTAATACTTCACTAAAACATGTTTATCATGTTTAAAGGGAGCAAAGAGCTGGCAGAAATGAAATCCAGGAATGTAAGGGAATCAAATCAAAGCGACACATTTAAAATGAAGACTGTTGAATCCTCAGCAAAATGAATATTCTTAATTAAATCTCAAACTCTTTTCTGTCACCTTGTCTGTTCTCAATGTTTAAACAGAAACATATTTGTTGAAATTGACAAATACAGCAAAGGAATATAGCTGTAATGTTTTATAAGTTTGCTTTTTAAACTGGCATGAGGGGAGCACGGCCTTTTTTAAAGTTTTGTATCTATTACCGTTTGGAGGGCATGACAGCTCTCTGTTTCATTGTGGGAGAAATGAGAAAAAGAGAAATATTCAAAATAGATTCACACTTTTCTAAAAATAAGGAAAAATACACTGAGCAGGTGGATTGCTGTTAATTCCATCTCGAAGGACGAGGGCAGCAAATACATGGGAACTCCATCCCCTGCAAGTTCTCCTCCAAGTCATTGACTTGGAAATATATCGCTGTTCCTCCAGAGTCGCTGGGTCAGAATCCTGGAATTCCTTCCCTAAGGGCATTATGGGTCAAACTAAGCACATGGACTGCAGCGGTTCAAGAAGGCAGCTCACCCCCACCTTCTCAAGGGGCAACTAGGGACAGCCAGCAATGTCCATGTCCCATAAGTGAATAAACTAAGGATAAGGGGCTTTGGAGAAAGAAACTTTAAAGACTGTAACTATAAATGGTAATTTGATGGTATAGAACTTGAGGTTATGTGAAGAAAAGACACATTTTGTCAAATGTTTGTGTCTTGAACTCATCAGGACACCTGGCAAGAATACCAATTCTTGGGGAAACCAACATTAATTATGCTTGAGAGGCTAGTGCTTATTGGTTGGGAAGTAGATTTTGATTGGTGGAGATGTTTCCATGGAGAATGCACGCTATAATGCTGGTTGACAGTTTACTACCAGGCTTAGTTTAAATTTAAAATGGTCTTGATGAGAGCAAAATGCAAAGTTTCAGCAAAATCTATTTTTTTCCAGCAATTGTAAAGATATAAATGTACTTCCTTTTCAAGAGCGCAAGATCCAGCACAATCTGTGTCAACTTTGTCAACCAGAAAGGTGACCTTCCTCTTAAACTTTGGTCATACGTTCTTTCATCTGACAGCATCAACGGATTTACCTCCATGGATCATGGGGTAATCAGTCCTCATGGATTCTGCTGGCCATGAGATTCAGGTATCGGTGTTCACTCCTGCACTCCAGTGATCTTAGACTGCAAGGTTTGTGAAGGTTTGTAGCTCAGGTTGAGGTTTAGGGTGTAGGTTTGCTCGCTGAGCTGTAGGTTTGATATCCAGACGTTTCATTACCTGGCTCGGTAACATCATCAATGGTGACCTCCAAGTGAAGCGAAGCTGTTGTCTCCTGCTTTCTATTTATATCTTTCTCCTGGATGGGGTTCCTAGGATTTGTGGAATTCTCTAGGAATTCTCTGGCATGTCTTTGCTTAGCCTGTCCCAGGATAGATGTATTATCCCAGTCGAAATGATGGCTTTTTTCATCCGTGTGTAGGGCTACGAGGGAGAGGGGGTTGTGTCTTTTTGTGGCTAGCTTGTGGTTGGAGTGCCAGGCCTCTAGGTATTCTCTGGCATGTCTTTGCTTAGCCTGTCCCAGGATAGATGTCTTGTCCCAGAAACACTACGTAGGGCAAACAGGAAGAAAGTTAGCCATCAGGATACATGAACACCAGCTAGCCACAAAAAGACACGACCCTCTCTCCCTCGTAGCCCTGCACACAGAGGAAAAACACCACCGTTTCGACTGGGACAACACATCTATCCTGGGACAGGCTAATCAAAGACATGCCAGAGAATTCCTAGAGGCCTGGCACTCCAACCACAACATCATAAACAAACACATAGATCTAGATGCCATCTATCAACCCCTCAGAAAACGAACAGGAAATGACATCACCACAAACCCCAGGAACCCCATCCAGGAGAAAGATATAAATAGAAAGCAGGAGACAACAGCTTCGCTTCACTTGGAGGTCGCCACTGATGATGTTACCTAGCCAGGTTTTGAAACGTCTGGATATCAAACCTACAGCTCAGCGAGCAAACCTACACCCTAAATCTTAGACTAGACTGGTCCCACTGTGATCCTGTTTGTACCTCAGTCTCTGTTTTGTCTTAAAGTGACTTTTGCCTGACTCTCTGGAGGTCCAATGAAATCTTTTATTTACAGATTATTATACTGAACACTGTTCTTTGTATTACAGTCTTCTAACATAGTTCTTCCATTTCCTCTTTCAGAGTCTTGACAGAAACATAGACAATAGGAACAGGAATCCTTTGAGCATCCTCTGCAATTTAACATCATAATGGCTACCATCCAAATCAGTCACCTATTCCTGCTTTGGCCTGGATTCTTTGATCTCTTTAGCTGAAAAACTATATCCATCTCCTTTATGAAAAAAATTCAATGTGTTGACATCAACCGCTTTCTGTGTAGTGTACCCCACAGGCTCACAACTCTCTGGGTGAAAGAAATTTATCCTCATCCCAATTCTAAATGGTCTACCCCATATCCTTAGACTGTGATCCCTGGTTCAGGACTCCCCAGTCACCGGGAACATCCTTCCTGCCTTTACCCTGCCTTGTCCAGTTAGAATTTTATAGGTTTCTATGAGATCTCCGCTCATTCTTCTAAACTCCTGTGAATACAGTCCGAACTGATCCAGTCACTTTTCACATGTCAGTGTGGCCATCAGTCTGGTGAACCTAAACCAAACTCAGAGTCTGCATCCCTATCCCATTGAAGCTATTGCTGAATGGGGAAAGACTGATTACAGACTTTAGTCAGAGCTTTAGCCCGGCACATGGAGTTTGGTTCAAGGTTTTGGGTATGGAGTTACAAATACCAGACAGTGGCCAGAGCAGTTCCCACCCAAATTGGTATAAAATATGAATTAGAATCATCTGTCGGCCCAAGCCAGTATAAGACATTGATGAAGGACATCAGTGATCTACCTGAGGTTTTTACAGCAATCTAACAGCTTCATGACAATCTTCATTGATATTAGCCTCTAAATTTCCACATTATGAAATGCATGATCCTAAGTTGTAGCAATGGGAGGTGAAGACACATCCTTTGAATTGCTTGTCGTGTCACAGAACCAGTACAATACCATTTCCATATCAACCACACTATCTCCACCCACCAACAATGCAATGTCATGTGGCTTCAAAACTTTGGGAGCATTGCATTCAATCAGAATCTTGCCTGGAACTAATCTCGCAGCTCAGGGTAGAGTTAATATTATGACTGTGGTTTACCCATTGTTAAGAAATCTTCACATGAGTCAGACTATCTTTCGTGATTACACGTCATTGGCATGACATTGAGCGTTTATGCCTCTTGCAATCTTAATACCTAGAAAAATTACAGTTGCCATGCCTGTGGTCTGTGATATGCTCATATAGAGCAGTATTTGAGTTGGGGAACAACACACTTATTAATTCCGAACTGTAAGTGCTGACTTTTGAAAACAGAGACATAGCAACTCTTCCACTTAGCACTGCAGGGTCAAACCAACATTATAACCAACTGTTCAAATACTCAACCATTATTTCACTTTTATTTCATAGAATTACAAAGACTGTACACATAGAAAAAAGTCCAAACGCATCATAACCCAGTCTAATCTCCTTGCAGATTTCCTCAATTCATTCTATTAGCCTATCCAGCAATTTATATTATAAATCACATGGTTATTTGGTTTCCTCACAAATATATCTATATTAGTCACCTCAACCACTCCCTGTAATAGGGAGTTTCACATTCACACTCTCTCTCTGGCTAAAGAAGGCCCTGCTGGATTTTTCAGTCAGGATCTGATACTGATGCTCTCTGGTTTTCTGCTCTCTGTGAGTGAAAACACTCTCTATGTGTATTCTATCAACCTCTTTTCATCATTTTGAAGACTATGATGAAGCCACCTCCAGTCTTCCCTTTCTCCCTGAAAACAGACCCTGTGTGTTGAGCTGCTCCTGATGGGTAGAAGCTCACCATTCTGGTATCATCTTCCCTAGTGATTTCTTTCAATGAACCTTGGTGGATCATCTCATGCTCTGAGATCTGTGGTTCTATTGGAACCCAAACGGGGCATCTCTGAGCAGGCTATTGCCAAGCAAGTGCTACTTCATAGCACTGTTAATGACACCTTCCATTACTTCACTGATGTACAAGTGAGGAATGATGGGACAGTAATTGGCTGGGTTGGATTTATTCTACTTATTGTATAGGACATACCTAGACAATTTGCCATATAGTTGGTTATGGTGTTGTGGTTGTACTGGAAAAGCTTGGCTGGGGTACTGCAAGGTGGACGTGATTTATATGGACTTCAATAAGGCGTTTGGCAAGGTTCCTCATGGTAGACTGGTTAGCAAGGTTAGATCACATGAAATGCAGGGAGAACTAGCCATTTGGATATAGAACTGGCTCAAAGGTAGGATACATAGGGGGGTGATGCAGGGTTTTCTTTCAAACTGGAGGCCTATGACCAGTGGAGTGCCACAAGGTTCGGTGCTGGGTCCACAGCTTTTTGTCATTTATATAAAAGACTTGCATGTGAACATAAGAGGTATAGTTAGTAAGTTTGCAAATAACACCAAAATTGGAGGTGTAGTGGACAGCAAATAAAGTTCCCTCAGAGTACAACAGGATCTTGATCAGATGGGCCAATGGACCAAGCAGTGGCAGATGGAGTTTAATTTTAAATGTCCAGATTACAGAGGAGGAAGTGCTGGATATCTTGAAACGGTTAAAGGTGGATAAAACCCCAGGATCTGAACAAGTGTACCTGAGAACTCTGTGGGAAGCTAGGGAAGTGATTGTTGGGCCTCTTGCTGAGATATTTGTATCATCGATAGTCACAGGCGAGGTGCCGGAAGACTGGAGGTTGGCAAACGTGGTGCCACTGTTTAAGAAGGCCAGTAAAGACAAGTCAGGGAACTATAGACCAGTGAGCGTGACCTCGGTGGTGGGCAAGTTGTTGGAGGGAATCCTGAGGGCCAGGATGTA
>NC_057745.1:2861460-2869651 GCF_004010195.1 Chiloscyllium plagiosum | reverse complement strand
AAACTTGAAAAACTTGAAAGGGTTCAGAAAAGATTTACAAGGATGTTGCCCGGGTTGGAGGATCTGAGCTACAGGGAGAGGCTAGGGCTGTTTTCCCTGGAGCATCGGAGGCTGGGGGGTGACCTTATAGAGGTTTACAAAATTATGAGGGGCATGGATAGGATAAATAGACAAAGTCATTTCCCTGGGGTCGCGGAGTCCAGAACTAGAGGGCATAGGTTTAGGGTGAGAGGGGAAAGATATAAAAGAGACCTAAGGGGCAACTTTTTCACGCAGAGGGTGGTACATGTATGGAATGAGCTGCCAGAGGATGTGGTGAAGGCTGGTACAATTGCAACATTTAAGAGGCATTTGGATGGGTATATGAATAGGAAGGGTTTGGAGGGATATGGGCCAGGTGCTGGCAGGTGGGATTGATAGGGTTGGGATATCTGGTCGGGATGGACAGGTTGTACCAAAGGGTCTGTTTCCATGCTGTACATCTCTATGACTCTATGACGCTAGATAAATGTGAGGTGTTACATTTCGGAAAGGCAAATCAGGGCAGGACTGATACATTTAGTGGTAAGGTCCTGGTGAGTGTTGCTGAACAAAGAGACCTTAGAAGTGCAGGTTCATAATTCCTTGAAAGTAGAGTCACAGGTAGATAGGATAGTGAAGAAGGCATTTGGTATGCTTTCCTTTATTGGTCAGAGCTTTGTTGGGAGGTCATGGTGTGGCTGTACAGGACATTGGTTAGGCCACTTTTGGAATATTTTGTGCAATTCTGGTCTCACTGCTTTTGAAGGATGTTGTGAAACCGAAAGGGTTCAGAAAAGATTTACAAGGATATTGCCAGGGTTGGAGGGTTTGAGCTATAGGGTGAGGCTGAACAGGCTGGGGCTCTTTTCCCTGGAGCGTTGGAGGCTGAGGGGTGACCTTATAGAGATTTATAAAACCATGAGGGGCATGGATAGAGTAGATAAACAAGGCCTTTTCGCTGGGGTGGGGGACTAAAGAATTAGAGGGCATAGGTTTAGGGTGAGAGGAGAAAAATTTAAAAGGGACCTAAGGGGTTACTTTTTCATGCAGAGGATGGTGTGTGTATGGAATGAGATAGGAGAGGTCTTTTTTCGCTGGGGTGGGGGACTAAAGAATTAGAGGGCATAGGTTTAGGGTGAGAGGAGAAAAATTTAAAAGGGACCTAAGGGGTTACTTTTTCATGCAGAGGATGGAATGAGCTGCCAGAGGAAGTGGTGGTTGCTGGTACAATTACAACATTTAAAAGGCATCTGGATGGTATATGAATAGGAAGGGTTTAGAGGGAAATGGGCCAAGTGCTGGCAAATGGCACTAGGTTAATCTAGGATATCTGGTCAGCATGGAAGAGTTGGATCGAAGGGTCTTTTTCGTGCTGTATGTCTCTATGACTCTATGGAGCAGACATCTTCAGTACCATTTCTGCAATATTGTCAAACCTTCTACAATTGCAGGACTCAATGTGTCCAATTGTTTCTTGATATAACATGGAATGTGTCTAATGGTCTGAAGACTGGTATTTGTAATACTGAGGAATCACTGGATGAGGCTGAAATGGATCATCCACTCGGCACTTCTGGCTGAAGATTGGAGCGAATGTTTCAGCCTTATGTTTTGCGTTGATGTGCTGGGATCTTCCATGATTGAAGATGGGGATATTTATGGAGCCTCCTCCTCTGGTGAGTTGTTTAGCTATCCACCATTGGATATAATAGGATTGCAGAGTTTAGATCTGATCCATTGGTTGTGGGCTCATTTACTTCTGTCTATCACTTGCTGCTTATGCTATTTGACAAGTAGTCCTGGTTGGTATCTTCACCAGGCTGACACATCCATCTTCAGGTGTGCCTGGTGCTGCTCCTGGTATGCCCTCCTGCACTTCCATTGAACCAGGATTGATCCCCTGGCCTAATGGTAATGGCTGAGTGGGGGATATGCCGGGCCATGAGGTTACAGATTGTGCTGGAGTACAGTTCTGCTGTTATTGATGGCCCATAGCGCCTCATGGATGCCCAGACTGGAGTGGCTAGATCTGTTCAAAGTCAGTCCCATTTAACATAGTGATAGTGCCACACAACACAATGGAGGGTATTCTCAATGTGAAGGCAGGACTTCATCTCCACTAGGACTGTGCGGTGGTCACTCTTACCAATTCTGTTATGGACGGATGCATCTACAGCTGGCAGATTGGTAAGGATGAGATCAAATATGTTTTTCCCTCTTGGTTCCCTCACCACCTGCTGCAGGCCTAGTCTAGCAGCTGTGTCCTTTAGGACCTGATCAGTAATACTGCTGCTGAGCCACTCTTGGTGGTGGGACATTGAAATCCTCCGGCCAGAGTACATTTTGTGTCCTTTGCCACCCTCAGTGCTTCTTCTAAGTGTTGTTTAACATGGAGGAGTAATGATTCATCAGCTGAGGGAGGATGGTACATGGGAATCAGCTGGGGGGGGGTTCCCTTGCCCATATTTACCTTGAAGCCATAAGACTTCATGGAGTCTGGAGTCAATATTGAGGACTCCCAGGCAACTGAGTGGTAGAGTCGGAATCATTGGCGACCTTTAAGCGGCATTTGGATAGGTACATGGATGGGTACTTAATCTAGGTTAGAAGTTCGGCACAACATCATGGGCCGAAGGGCCTGTTCTGTGCTGTATTGTTCTATGTTCTATGTTCTAACTGTATCCCACTGTGCCGCCCCCTCTGCTGGGACTGTCCTGCATGTGGGACAGGACATATCCAGGGATGGTGATGGTGATGTCTGGGATATGGTCTGTAAGGTATGATTCCTTGACTATGAATGTGTCAGGCTATTGGTTAACTAGTCTGTGAGACAGCTCTCCCAAATTTGGCACTAGTCCCCAGATGATAGTGAGGAGGACTTTGGAGGGTAGGCAGGGCAGAGTTTGCTGTTGTCATTTACAGACTTCAGCTCAATGCCAGATATTCTGTCCAGTTTCATTGCTTTTCTTCAGAGAGCAAGAGCAATTCTTCATGAGCTACTTTGCAATGTGGTCTTTAAGAACTATTGGTAAAGAGCAAAATGTAGTTGCTTTACCTTGTCATAACATGCAAATATATGTGCCTCTTGGCACTACTGTGCTGCACTTTGTATGTCCCAGGCTTTGTTAGTCTCACTGCTGCTAGGCAACTACTATCCATCACAATCCAATACCTCGCTCTTCACTCATAACAATTCTCAGTATCGCTTCAGAGTCCTGCATTCAAAACAGAACTCCCTGCAATGTCTCCTCTCCCTGTCTGCCTTCTATCCCACCCAGGGAGTAGTTGCAGCACAAAGTTTGTTCAGACTGACATTATTAAGCTCAAGAAGATTCAGAAAAGATTTACCAGAATGTTGCCCAGAATGGAGGGTTTGAGTTATAAGCAGACACTGGATAGGCTGGGATTTTTCCCCTGAAGCTTAGGAGGTTGAGGGGTAACCTTACAGAGGTTTATAAAATCAAGAGGGGTAAAGGTAAGTTGAATGACAGGTGTCTTTTTCCCTAGGATGGGGGAATTTGAAGACTGGGGGCAAATGTTTAAGGTGAGGGGAGAAAGACTTACAAAAGACATTAGGGGTAACCTTTTTACACAGAGAGTAGTTAGTGTGTGCAATGAACTGCTAGAGGAAGTGGTGGATATAGTTACAATTACAATGTTTGAAAGACATTTAGATAAGTACATGAATAGGAAGGGTTTGAAGGGATATGAGCCAAGTGCAGGCAGGTGGGACTAGTTTAGTTTGGGAACATGGTCGGCAATGGGCTGGTTGGACCGACAGGTGCTGTATGACTCTATGACTGAGGAAGTGTGACAGTGCAATCAGAGTGTGTTACCAAGCAACATTCTTCATTTCAATATTGGACAGAGCACCTCGGGAGGACTTTGATATGTTATAAATAATAGTCTCCCTGCAATGATCGCTGTAACAATTCAAATCAAGCAGAGTGCTGGATCTTAAAATCAAATATCTCTAATCGGACAGCTGGAGTTAAAAGAAGAAATAAGATGCATTCATGTTGCGCCTTTCACAATTGTAGAACATCTCATTCTACTTCACAGCCACTGAAGTGCTTTTACAAATGCAGCACCCATTGCAACATAGGAAATGACAGTGGCACCCTGGTGCACAGCAAGCTCCCAAAAACAGGCAGGTGATAATGACCAGATCATCTGATATCAGTGATGCATGGACATTGGGAAGTACATTCTTAGCCTTTTAAAAATAATCCAAGGGGGTTAAGCTGGAATCTCAGCTCAACACATCATCAGCAAGTCGGCACATCCAACACAAGGCTGTGCAGGACCTCCTCAGTACCCAAGCGTGAGGGACAGCTTCTGGTTTGTGCTGAAGGTGCAAGAGCAGAGACCGGAGCCCACCCATTGTTGACTCAGGTATTACCCATTGAGTCATGGCTAACAGTCAAGATCCTGTTAGAGTCCATGTTATATTAGTAAGGTGCATGAATAAAAATATCACTCCTTAACAGCAGTGCACACATTGTGTGACCTGAGGGTCTTAGGAATTCCTGTCTAAGCCAGCACAACAAAGGTAGTACTTCTAGCTCCACAGTTAATCATGGTGTTCCTGTGCTGAGGAAAATTCAAACTTTCGTCTCCCTACCCAGAAATAGCTGCTGGCTGGCAAATGGCAAGTGAACATATACTGAAAATGTGTTGCTGGAAAAGCGCAGCAGGTCAGGCAGCATCCAGGGAACAGGAGAATCGACGTTTCGGGCATAAACCCTTCTTCAGAAATGATTCCTGAAGAAGGGCTTATGCCCGAAACGTCGATTCTCCTGTTCCCTGGATGCTGCCTGACCTGCTGCGCTTTTCCAGCAACACATTTTTAGCTCTGATCTCCAGCATCTGCAGACGTCACTTTCTCCTCAAGTGAACATATATCAAAGGAGAGATGACTATGATGTCTCCGAGGGTTGAATAGCTGATTTACATATTTGGGTGAAGCCACAAGGGTGATCACAACACATGGAACAGCACTGCCCTCTCGGTGAGATGGTGAACTGTCCTGCCCTCTTGGTGAGATGGTGAACTGTCATTGCCTCTCGGTGAGATGGTGAACTATCTTACCCTCTCGATGAGATGGTGAACTGTCCTGCCCTCTTGGTTGGATGGTGAACAATCTTACCCTCTCGGTGAGATGGTGAACTATCTTACCCTCTCAGTGAGATGATGAACTAACTTGCCCTCTGGGTTGGATGTAAAAATCCCATTTCAAGGAAGAACATAGCAGTTCTCCCTGAAGCAAAAAGCAAAATCCTATAGATTCTGGAAACCTGAAACAAAGACAGAAAATGCTGGAAAACATTTGACAGGATCAGTGGAGACAGGAGCAAAGTCAATGCTTCAGCTCAATGGCTACACCAATTGAATCCACTTAGGATAAAAAGCCATCTGTCTCCTCAGACACTACCTGGGTTCCTGGAATGCCCTGGTCACAAGGATGGCACAGTGCCTCACAGCGCCAAAGACTCGGGTTCGATTCCAGCCACGGCGACTGTCTCTGTGGAGTTTGCATATTCTCCCCGTGTCTGCGTGGGTTTCCTCTGGGTGCTCCAGTTTCTTCCCACAGTCCAAAGATATGCAGGTCAGGTGAATTTGCCATGGGAAATACAGGATCGGGGGAGTCTATATGGCCAAAGTGGGCCAAATGACCTCCTCCACACTGCAGGGATTCTATGAAAATGTAACCCTCACCAATGTGGCTAAGACAGATTTACCTGGTGATTATTATCATGTTGCTATTGTGTGGAAACTGGGCTCCCTATGTTGTATCAGCGATGATACTTCCCAAAGCACTTTATTGATTACAAAGCACAGGCTGTGGAAGATGCTTATAAATGCAAGTCTTTGCATTCTGACTGCAGCATCACAGGGAAGGTAAAGTGACCATAAACCCAGAGAACGATAGGGCTGCTCTCTCTCATTAGAGCTGAAAATTTGTTGCTGGAAAAGCGCAGCAGGTCAGGCAGCATCCAAGGAGCAGGAGAATCGACGTTTCGGGCATGAGCCCTTCTTCAGGAATGAGGAAAGTGTGTCCAGCAGGCTAAGATAAAAGGTAGGGAGGAGGGACTTGGGGGAGGAGCGTTGGAAATGCGATAGGTGGAAGAAGGTCAAGGTGAGGGTGATAGGCCGGAGTGGGGGTTCAGCTCTGATCTCCAGCATCTGCAGTCCTCACTTTCTCCTCTCTCATTAAAGGGAAACCTGACTGGTGGTGGTTTAACCTGAGGGTCACTCTGCCTCTGGTGAGGGGAGAGGTTGAGAGGAAGAGTTCTTAATAGTACCCTCAGTCAGTGCAGGAACAGAACCCATTGCTATGGGTGTCGCATTGTTTTGCAAACCAGCCATCCAGCTAACTGAGCTAAGCAACCCAAAATAATCTGAGTTCATTTTCGCCTGGTCCTAGAAGGCAGCATTTTAAAGTATTAAGCAAAAAAAATCAGCTGAAAGTGAGGTGACATTTGTTTTCTGAGGCGAGTCATTATGAGCTGGAACACATTGGCTGAAAGAATTGGTGGTAGCCAATACTTACTGTCAATAAGGAAGTGTTTAAAAACTTAAAGAAGGGGAGTGGGGGAATATTGCAGGGCTATGGGGGCAAAAGTAGGTGACTGGGTATTGGAAAGCTCTTCTACAATTCTGGTCTGAGCACAATGGGCCAAATGGCCATTTCCTGTATCATTCTACAATTCTTTAATTCCGTATCAGGGGGTGCTTTAGCTGGTAAGCGATACTAACAGTACAGACTCAATTCACATACTGGCTGAGGTCACCATAAAGGATTGTCAAACTCCCCCAAAACCCCCCTCTCCGCTCACCTGAGGCTTGGTGACCCTCAGGGTAAAGCATCTGGATGGGTATATGAATAAGAAGAGTTTAGAAGGATATGGGCCAAGTGCTGGCAAATGGGACTAGATTAGGTTGGGATATCTTGTTGGCATGGACGAGTTGGACGGATGACTATGTAAACAATCACCAGTCATCTGTCTCGCTCTCAGCCCCATGGTCTGGTAGGACTATGGCAATTTTAATCCTATATTTTTTCTCACAACTGACAAAAATTGAATTTTCCAGTTTTCATTACAAATGGGTCTTATTTATTACAAAGAGCCCCCGAGTCTGACTTAGTATTTTGGTTTCATGTTTAGCTTCATTGTTACTTTGTGCTTTGTCATTTCCCAGGCCCGTCACTTTAACACATGCATTCATTCAATCCTGCGTGTTTACCATCAATTGATCCTTCCCTCCTCAGATTCTGACCTTGCACTTGATTTTTCTTTGTGAATGTGTTTACCTCCCACTGCTCTTGACATCAGAGGCCCCTCTCACCCTGCCACGAGCAAATTAACGAGATTCTAATGACACTGCCCATGTTGTTTAATTTTGCTCTCATTAGTTTGCACTATTGCCGCTGTAGTCAGCTGTGTGTTGTGCCCACAGATCATTAAAGCACTTTCTTCTCAAGTATTACCTAAATGTGCCACTGAACGTTCACTCTGGGTCCAATGGAGGAAGCATCGTTTTGCACAGTGTCACTTTTCATGAGGATTTGTCAGTATTACTGTCACTATTGGTATTCAGTAAGTAACTCTCACTCTAAGTAACTCCAACTCTTTCAATGAGCAACTCTCTGTGAGTAACTGTCCCAGTAACTCTGAGTAACTTGCTGTAAGTAATAACATTAGCGGATAAATTGCTTTGAGTAACTCTCTTTGAGTACCTCTCAGTGAGTACCACTACCAGGGGGAGTAATGTTCATAAGTATCTATCTCTGTGGGAGTAACACTCTGTGAGACTCTGTAAATAACTCAGTCACCCACTGTCAGCTATTCAGTGAATAACTCTGAGTAACTCTGTCTAACCCTTTCAATGAACAATTCTCTCTGTGAGTAAATATCCCAGTGAGAAATTCTGAATAACTCTCTGTAAATAACTTCATCAGTTAACAAATCTCTCTGAGTAACTCTCAATCACATTGCAGTGAGTAACTTTGCTAAAACCGAAAGAACCACGGATGCTCTAAATCATAAACAAAAACAGGAGTTGCTTGAAATGCTCAGCAGTTCTGGCAGCAACTGTGAAGAGTAATCAGAGTTAATTGATGAAGGGTCATACACGGAGTAAACCACCCCCCTGAGTAACACCCCCC
>NC_057745.1:2834356-2859168 GCF_004010195.1 Chiloscyllium plagiosum | reverse complement strand
GTATCCCATTCCCCCTGACCTTCTGAATGAGCCTACGATGGGGAACCCTATCAAATGCCTTGCCAAAGTCCATATACACCACATCCACAGCTCGACCCTCATCAACTTTTCTAGTCACATCCTCAAAGAACTCGATAAGGTTTGTGAGGCTAGACCTGCCCCTCACAAAGCCGTGTTGACTGCACTTAATCAAGCCATGCCCTTCCAGATGGTCATAAATCCTATCCCTGAAAAAGCTGCCCCTTAGGTCCCTTTTAAATCTTCCCCTTTCACATTAAAGCTATGGCCTTTAGTTTTGGACTCCTTTACCCTGGGGAAAAAACCTTGCCTATTCACCCTATCCATACCCCTCAAGATTTTACAAACCTCTAACAGGTTACCCCTCAGCCTCCGATGCTGCAGGGAAAATAGCTCCAGCCTGTTCAGCCTCTTGGAATATGGATAGGTTCAGGGAATGGGCAAAGTCTTGGCAGATGGAGTTTAATGTAGGGAAGTTTGAGGTCATGCATCTTGGTAAGAAGAATCAAACAGCAGATCATTATTTCAATGGAAAGAGACTGCAGAAAAGTGTAGCACAAAGGGACCTGGGAGTTCTTGGTGCATGAAACAGACTATTAGCATCCAGGTGCGGCAAGTCATTAAGAAGGCAAATGGATCTTTGGCCTTTACTGCTGGGCTGGGTGGGGTGGGGGGATGGTGGTGTTTAAAAATAGGAAAGTCTTGTTACAATTTGTACAGAGTGTTGGTGAGAGTGCACCTGGAGTACAGTGTCCAGTTTTTGTCCCCATTGGAGACTGTTCAAAAGAGGCTGATCCCTGGGATGAGTATGTTATCGAGAAATGGCTAAGCAGGTTCGAGCTTTATTGATTAGGGCTTAAAAGGTTGAAGGGTAATTTTATTGAAACATCCAATATTCTGAGGGGACTTGATAGGGTGGGTGTTGAGAAGATGTTTCCACTTGTGGGCAATCTCAGTCAAAGGGATATTGTTACAGAATGATGCTGGCCTTACCAGCGATGCCCACATCCTGTGAGAGATTAATGAGAAACTGCCAACCTGGATGGTAAATGGGTAACAAGTGGCCTTTGGTCTATTTGTGTCTAACAACTCTTCTGTAGCTGTGCCAAATGTTTTAAAACATTGCAAGAGTATTTTAGAAATGCTGCATGCTGAAGAAACAAACACTGTATGAAAATGTGTGAGAGTATCGTTTCACACCAGATCATCAGCTCAATATCACACCATCTTGATCTGTACATATATTCCTGCTCCTTCACAGTCACTGGGTCAAAACCTCAAACAGCCTGGGGGTGGGTGAGCCTACAGACTGCAGTCATTCAGCTTCTCGGGGGCAATTAGGGCTGGGCAGTAAATACTGGCCCAGCCAGCAAAACCCATTTCCCAAGAAAGATTTCTTTTTTAAATACATGGCTCCTCATGGGTGAGTGAGCCAAGCAAGGCTACAGCTCCTCAGGTCTTCATTCATATCAATCTATCATGGCAAGGTGATGAAAAGAAGAAAGCTATGATGGGGAGGAGCTGGTGTTGAACTGGGATGGACAAAGTTAAAAATCAGAATCAAGTTTAGAGTGGTGATGGAACGGCTGATGAAGGGCTTTTGCTGGAAATGTCAATTTTCCTGCTCCTCAGATGCTGCCTGACCTGCTGCGCTTTTCCAGCACCACTCTAAACTCCAGCATCTGCTGTAACCACTTCTGCAAAGTTAAAAATCGCTCAGCACCAGGTTATAGCCCAACAGGTTTATTTGGAAGTACAAGCTTTCGGAGCGATGCTCCTTCATCAGGTAGTTAGTCAGGTAGCTAGTGGGGCAGGACATAGGAGACAGATTTTATAGCAAAACATCATAGTGTCATAGAAATGCTGTGATATATTAAACAAACTTAGATTGCTGTTAAGTCTTTCAAAGTAAGGAAGATCACACCAATGATTTGCACCTCCAATCTTTCTATGTCTAGACAGTATCCCTATCTAGGTAAAGTAATGCACCCAAAGGAGAGTTGCTTAATTAGCAAGAAACCTCAGGCAGTGACTGAGTTTCGCTATATTCCATTGGGAAGTATTTCTCCTGTATTAGCTGGGCCTCCCATTAATGCATGCTGTGTGAAGGAAATATTTCCAAATGATAGTCAAACTCAAACAGGCTTAATCGTCTTTTTGGGTCATTATCTTCACTTTAAGAATTCATTGAGATTTCGCTTTTTTTTAAAGAAGATGTGTTTTTGCAATCTTTTCTCTGTTTCTATCTTTTTTAGACAGCTAACTGCTTTGTCTTAGTTCTAATTTACAACGTAAGCTTGAATGCAAGATGTAGCTGGAAATGTGTTGCTGGAAAAGCGCAGCAGGTCAGGCAGCATCCAGGGAACAGGAGAATCGACGTTTCGGGCATAAGCCCTTCTTCAGGATGCAAGATGTACTTGTGAATCTAAACAGCCCATGCAGCTGGGTTTACAAGGGACTGATACTGCAGTGTTTCCTGGGAGCTCAAATTACCCAGAAGACCATAAGACACTGGAACAGGAGTAGGCTATTCGACCCCTTGAGCCTGCTTCCACATTCATTAGGAGCATGGCTGATCCCACATTTCTTACGTCCACTTTCCTGGCTTTTCCCCCATCCCTTAATTGCCGGACCGATCAAAAATCTATCGCTCTCAGCCTTAAATATAAACAAGGACTCTGCCCTCATAGCTCTCTGTAGCAAGGAGTTCCAAAGACTCACAGTGCACTGAGAGAAAAAATTCCTCCTCATCTCAGTCTTAAATTGGCATCCCCTTATTCTGAGAGTGTACCCTCTGGCCCAAGACTCTCCCATGAGGGGAAACATTGTCGCAGCATTTACCCTGTCAAACTCCTTAAGAATCCTCTATGTTTCAATGAGATCATCTCTCATTCTTCCAAACTTCAGTGAGTAGAGTCCCAACCTGTTTAGCTTTTGCTCATAGGACAATCCTTCTATATCTGGGATCATCCCAGTGAACATTCATTGAAGTGCCTCCAATGAAATATCTTCACTCTACCCACTTCCCTGCTCCCCCCCCCCCCCCCCCCCCCCCCCCCCATCCTCTGTAATCTCTCCTATTCCACAAGCCTCTGCAATCTCTGTATTCCTCGAATTCTACATTAGGCCTCTTACACATCTCTGACTTTCAATAGTCCACTCTAGCCGGCCGCACTGTGAGCTGCCAAGGCCGAAGTTCTGGAATTTCTTTTCTAAGCCTCCCTCCATCTCCACCCCTCTTCCTGCCTTTCAGATGGTCTTAAGTGGCCATTTTGTTGATCAAGCATTTCAACGTGTTTCTATCAAATGGGGTTTGATTCTTGTTCCTGTGAGGTGCCACAGATGGGATGTGTCATTAAAATGATCCTTAGACAGCACTTTCCAAACCCAAGACCACTTCCAAACGCAAGACCACTTCCAACTAGAAGGACAAGGGCAGCAGGTACATGGGAACCACCCCCTGCAAGTTCCTCTCCAAGCCACCCAACATCCTGACTTGGAAATATATCACTGTTCCTCAGTGTCAATGGATCAAAATCCTGGAATTCCATGGTCAACCACAATGAACTGCAGCGATTCAAGAAGGCAGCTCACCTTTGCAACAGCAACTAGGGACATCCAACCAGTGACGCACATGTTCTGTGAGTGAACATAAACAAAATTCAGAACACACTATGAATTCAAGTTGTTCTGGTAGAAAAGTTGTTGTTGTAGATCCTATGTAAAAGTTGTTGTAGATACTATGTAAATGCATGTTGCCATTAAGGTTTGCTGCTGCAATTGTGGAGAAAGTTGTTAGAATCATTGGAAGCTCTAGCCCCATATTATTTCAACAGGGCCTTTCATTTTCACTGTTAGTCACTGAAATGGACAGGGACCTTGAGGAGTATAAGGAAATCAGGAAATTCCTCAAGCAAGGAATTAGGAGAGCAAGAAGGAGCCATGAAATGACCTTGGCAAATGGGGTTAAAGAGAATCCCAAGACATTAAAACAAGAGGACAACTAGGGTGAAGGTAGGACCACCCAAGGATAAAGGAGGGAACCTGTGCTTGGAGGCAGAGGATGTGGCAAGATCCTAAATGAGGACTTTGCATCAGTATTCACCCAGGAGAAGGATATGGAGGATAGTGAGATTAGTGTGGAGCGTGTTAATATGCTAGGGCAAATTGTGATCAAGAAAGAAGTGATGTTGAAGAGCATTAAAAAGTGGCTAAGTCCCCAGAGCCTGATGGTATTGACCCCAGGTTACTGAGAGAGGTAAGAGAGGAGATTGCTGGGGCCTTGATCAAGATCTTTGAATCCTTGCTAGCCACTGGAGAGGTCCCAGAGGACTGGCAAATAGCTCATGTAAATACAGATAAGCCAGGAAATTATAGACTGGTGAGTCACACATCTGTGGTTAGGAAGCTTTTGGAGAGAATTCTTTGGGATAGGATTTATGTACATTTGGAAAAGCATGGCCGAATTAGGGGCAAACAGCATGACTTTGCATGGGGCAGGTCATGTCGTACTAACTTGTTTGAAAATTTCAAAGGGAAGACGAAAGTGATTGATGAGGGTAGAGCAGTGGGTGTTGCCTACATGGATTTTAGTAAGGCTTTTGACAAGATCCCTCATGATAGGCTCATCCAGAAGATTAAGATGCATGGGATCCATGGTGACTTGGCTTGCCCATAAAAGGCAGAGGCTAGTGGGGGAAGGGTGTTTTTCAAGCTGGAGGTCTGTGACTATTGGTGTTCTGCAGGGATCTGTACTGGGACCTCTGCTGTTTGTGATCTATATGAATGATTTGGATGAAAGTGTAGCTTGGTGTGTTCGTAAGTTTGCAGACAATGTTGATAGTGTAGAAGATTGTCAAAGGATACACTGGGATATAGATCAGTTGCAAATATGGGAGGAGAAATGGCAGATGGAGTTTAATCTGGCTAAGTGTGAGGTGCTGCACTTTGAGAGATCAAATATTAAGGAAAAGTATACAGTAAATGGCAGGAGCCTGAACATTGATAAACAGAAGGATCTTGGGGTTCAAGTCCGTAGCTCCCTGAAAGTGACCAAGCAAGTAGATAGGGTGGTAAAGAGGCTTATGGCATGCTTGACTTTATTGTTCGGAGAATTGAGTGCAAGTATCAGGATGTCATGTTGCAGCTTTATAAGACTTTGGTTAGGTCACATTTAGAGTACTGTGTTCAATCTTGATCACCACATGACAGGAGGGATGAGGAGACTTTGGAGAGGGTACAGAAGAGGTTTACCAGGATGCTGCCTGGATTTGAGGGTACAAGCTATGAGAAGAGGCTAGAAAAACTTGGATTGTTTTCTCTGGAGCGATGGAGGCTGAGGGGAGACTTGATATACGTTTATAAAATTATGAGATGCATAGATAGGGTTGGTGGTCAGAATCTTTTTCCCAGAATTGAAATGTCTAAAATGAGGAGGCATGCATTTAAGGTGGGGGGGGGGGGGGGGGGGGGGCACGAAATTCAAAGGACATGTGAGGGCCAAGATTTTAACAAAGAGAGTGGTAGGAGTCCAGAAAATGCTGCCAGGGATGGTGATAGAGGCAGTAAACATAGGTGCACTAAAGGGACTTTTAGATAAACACATGAATATGCAAGGAATGGGGAGATATGAACAAGGACAGGCAGAAGGGATTAGTTTAATTTGATGTCATGTTCGGCACAACATTGTGGGCTGAAAGGCCTGTTCCTGTGCTGAACTGTTCTATGCTCTACGACCCTTTTCCTGCTCTGTGCATTCATCTGAGGGACTCAGCAGCAAGTCAGAACAGTGGTATCAGCACCTTGCATCTAAAAGAAAACAGCAGCAGATACATGGGAACACCATCACTTGCAAGGTCATCCTGACTCGGAAATATATCGCTGTTCCTTCAATGATACTGGGTCAAGCTCCTGGTACTCCCTCTCTGACAACATGAGGGTTGTCCATACACCAAATGGACTGCGGTTCAAGAAGCCAGGCTCTTCTCCAGGGCAGTGGGGGATGGACAATAAATGGCCGTCCAGCCAGTGATGTCTGAAGAAATAAATTAAAAACAAATTTTAAAAATGCTCCAGCCATGTTTAATCATGATGATCTGGGATAGATAAGGTGTCAGTGGCATTGTGGAAATATAATCAAGACCAGTAATCCATAGGTCCTGCATCAAACCCTATAGGGGAGAGTGCCAATTGGGCAGGGGATAGGGTACCAGATAGGTAGCTGCCCTGTGGGTAGATACTAGATATCAGGCTGGGATCTGGGGCGGTGTAAGGATTCTGGGAGAGGTGTAGTTGAGGGTGTATATGATAGGTTGAGAGTTGACAGGTATCAGTTGAATAGTTTCTGGATTGGTGGTGCTGGAGGAGCACAGCAGTTCAGGCAGCATCCAACGAGCAGCAAAATCGACATTTCGGGCAAAAGCCCTTTTACCTCAGTTGAATAGTTGCCTTGATGTTAGTGCAGGTTTTTAACTGCCTGATTTTCCCAAGTAACTATTTCCTTAACTGCAGTGGAACTTATCAGATTGTCCAATTTAAATGGATATTTTCAGAGGGTTCAGGAGCCAGGAACAGTGCACTGGAATCTTCCATTTCCTGGAAATTTCTTGGAGTATTGAGCAGGGTGTCAGGAGACTGTCTACCTTGTCTAGAAACTGTGCTCTAACAAAACAGGTATATGCAGGAACCCAGCATGTGAATAAAATCATAGTGAGTGGGGACAGGACTGGGAGGCTGAAATGAAACAGTTGGCTCTTGCTTCGTTTCTTTGAATACATTTGTTTATTAGTGAGAAAAAATATTGGAGGTGGGGATTAAACACTATACAGTTGACAACCTGAAATAACTTCAAAAGCCAGCATCCCATCCCCAAGACATCCTTTATTTACACAGGATATGACGCTGACCCAGCTAGCTCACAGCCAGCTTTCAGAGTGAGCAGAGCCCCTGACATGCCTGTTTCTCTTCCGACTGGGAACCCTCCAACCGCAGGGGATGAACTTGGACTTCACCAGCTTCTTCATCCCCCCTCCCCCCACCTTGTCTCAGCCGGATCCTTCCAGCCCGGCACCGCCTTCCTGACCTGCAGTCTTCTTCTTGACCTCTCCGCCTCCACCCTACTCCGACCTATCACCCTCACCTTGACCTCTTTCCACCTATCACATTTCCAACTCCCCTCCTCCAAGTCCCTCCTCCCTACCTTTTATCTTCTCCTGCTGAACACTCTCTGCTCATTCCTGAAGAAGGGCCTGTGCCCGAAACGTCGAATCTCCTGTTCCCTGGATGCTGCCTGACCTGCTGTGCTGTTCCAGCAATAAAGTTTCAACTTTGATCTCCAGCATCTGCAGACCTCACTTTCTCCTTGTTTCTCTTTTTACCCCAACACTACTGCCTGACTGCGGTAGTGCTTATTTTTCCCCAGCACCCATATTGTGTGTGTGCAGGTGTGAGACACAGTGAAAGACACAAGGTGTACAATTCTTTATTCAGTTACCACCACCAGGAAGAAAAGAAACATCCGACTGGCCAGTGACAAGCAGTGCCCTTCACATCAAAGAGCAATGCTATGTGGTCATGCCTGTTTCTTTTTTTTTGTAGTGCTTATTTTTTCCCCAGCACCCATGTTGTGTGTGTGCTGGTGTGAGACACAGTGAGAGACACAAGGTGTATGAATCTTTATTCAATTTCCACCACCAGGAAGATAGGAAAACACCCGAGTGGCCAGTGACAAGCAGCGCCCTTCACATCAAAGGGCAGTGCTGTGTGATCAAACAGTGAAGGGGAGGGCAGGGACTAAATCAAAATAGAGTTGGAGGGGGAAATAATGCACTCCACTCCCTGTGGAGCCCACCTCTCCCTGAACAACTCCAGGGTGTTGGTGGAGACCGCGTGCTCCTTCTACAAGGACACCCAGGCTCTAACGTAACCGTCATGCCTATTTCTTTTTTTTTTTTTCCTAGACAATACAGACCCAGCAAGCCCCCGCCCCTCCCACCTCTGGGCCTCCTTTCTTTTTTTTTTTTTTGGGGGAAATAATGCACTCCACTCCCTGTGGAGCCCACCTCTCCCTGAACAACTCCAGGGTGTTGGTGGAGACCGCGTGCTCCTTCTACAAGGACACCCAGGCTCTAACGTAACCATCATGCCTGTTTCTATCTGTTAGCCAGGGCTCCCTGATTGGACCGGGTTAACAGTCCCAATCAGGGAATTCCTATTTTAACAGGTCCACCTGGCTGACCTTGTTATAGTCACTACACAATCAATTACCATCTTTGGGGGAATATGGTGGCACTGGTTATGATGCTAGTGTTATAGGACTGTGGGGGATAGGGATGGGCTCATTGGAGATGGAACATCATGTGACGAAACCTCCAAGAATACATTGAAGCAGAGTTGACAACTGTGTTTCAATGTGAGGCCCCTCCTAATCCAAGACATTTGAGCTTTAGGGGGCAAACAATTAGATTCTTACACCCTACTGGCTGGGAGTATATTTGTATGCAGCAGTGATGCCCCACATAGTCAAACTGCCTGACTAGTACTCACAACTACGTGGAAGTGACTGCTGTTTCTCTACCATTTAATGTCAAATATCTCAGCAGAAGCCAAGAAGCAGAAGTGGGCAGAAATGTGGAAAATATTGATTCAAATCACTTACAAAAAATGGTTTAGTTTCCAGTTGCCTTGAACATTTTATTACATCCTTTGGTATTAATCTTTTCTGATGACCTTCCACTGAATCTGTCTCAGCCTTTGTATGCTGTCTGTCTGTCTGATCTGTATGTTGTAAAGCAGGACGATTGGTGTTCAGCACACTGGTGTCTCAGTACATCTGTTACAGTAAGTGCCTGATCCATATCGAGAGTATAAAGAGAAAAATATTGCACCTATATAGAAACCTTTACAACAACTGAACATTTCAAAGTACTTTACAACCAATGAAATACTTGTGATGTGTAGTCTGTAGTGATTGGAACAATGTCAGCTGGGTGGACATCATAGAATATCAGTTCCCTGATTGGGGCTGTTAACAGAACAAGGAGGCCTGATGAAGGGCTTTTGCTCTTCCTGCTCCTTGGATGCTGCCTGACCTGCCGTGTTTTTCCAGCACCACTCTCATGTCCAGCATCTGCAGTACCCACTTCCATCTAACAGAGCATGGAGTTGACCCTTAGTGGGTGTTGCAGACTGGCAGATTCCAAGGTGCAGGACTCCATGCTGAGGAATGCAATGAAGCATGGGGCAGCTGCTGCCGAGTCACAGTGGGGAAAGCACTGTCTGAGATCTTTCTGTTGAAGTATAATGAAGATCTGTTGAGTTATCGGACCCTCTCTCTGCTTTGAAATGTATGTGAATATATCCTGCAAGAATAGGAAATGCCTTTGTGTTTTGACACTGTAGAGAAATGTCAAAATTCCAATTTTCTTTTGTTTTATTTTCTGCAAAGGCTGGACAGAACTGATTTGAATATTTGTCCCTGCTTATAGATGATTTTCATGAATGATTATATTTTTAAAGTTAAAAAAAAGCTTGTCAATTGACTCTGTGAGCCTGCCTGAGATTATTCGAGATGTTCTGTATGTCACCATTCAATCCCTTTGTTTTACTGTAATTTCTGGTGATTGTAGCTTCATTGTTCTCTCTCATTTCAAAGAGTGCATTGAACCATGCACAGCACCTGGGGAGAGAAGTAAAGTTAACATTTCAGGCATTTTTCCTCAGATGCTGACAAAGATGAACGCCTTGTTAGATTAGAATGGAGAGACAATGAATCTGTGATATCCAGTGCTTCTAAAGTGCTTTCAATCCTCCGCACTCTCTATAGATGCCATCTGGCTTCCAGTGTTTAACTGTTCCTGTCATTTTCTCCTTCTCTTTGATACCTCAAAGGTTTGCCTTTTCCTGAAAGGTCTCCTTGGTGTTATCAAACACAGAAACAGACTCTTTTTGCAAGTGGAGAGACAGAACCATGAAATAACCTCAAAGACATGTCCCTTAGGTCAAATAAAATAGGAGCAGAGCCAGACATTTGAGCCCTCAGTTCTGCTCAGTTTGTAAACTCATGCCTAACCTTCTCCCTCAGCTGCAGCTTCTTTCTCCATCCTCACTTGCCCCTTGATTAGCTCATGTTCAAAACATTAATGATCCATTTCTTAAAGAATAAACATCCACACAGGGAGACAGTGGCTTGGTATCACTATCATTGGGCTAGTAATCTAGAAACCCAACTCTGTTCTGGAGGATCTGGGTTCATAAGACCATAACTCCACAAGACCATAAGAAATAGGAGTGGAAGTAAGGCCATTCAGCCCATCGAGTCCATTCCACCATTGCTGATGGGTATTTTAACGCCACTAACCTGCACTCTCCCCATAGCCCTTAATTCCTTGCGAGGTTAAGAATTTATTAATCTCTGCCTTGAAGACATTTAATGTCCCGGCCTCCACTGCACTCCGTGGCAATGTATTCCACAGGCCCACCACTCTCTGGCTGAAGAAATGTCTCCTCACTTCCATTCTAAATTGGCCCTCTCTAATTCTAAGGCTATGCCCATGGTCCTAGTTTCCCTGCCTTACAGAAACAATTTCCAAGTGTCCACCCTTTCTAAGCCATGCATTATCTTGTAAGTTTCTATTAGATCTCCCCTCAACCTTCTAAACTCTAATGAATACAATCCCAGGATCCTCAGCTGTTCATCATTCAAATCCCACCAAAAAGGTTGGTGAATGTTGAACTCAATTAAATCTGCAGTTAAGAGCTAGGCTACAACCGTGTAAAGGTTGGAAACAACAAATGCTGGAGATCACAATGGGACAGGCAGCATCCATGGAGACAGAGCGATAACATTTCAAATCTGGATGACTCTTCATCAGAGCTAAGGTGAAGTGTGGAGCATTGATGCAATGGTTGGGGGTGGAGTGCTGAGAGGGCACTATCATCTCCAATGAAGTCATCTTGCGTGAGCTTGCTCTCTCTCCACGGATGCTGCCTGACCCGCTGTGATCTCCAGTTGTTCACAGTACAGATTCCAGCATTTGCAGTAACTGGCTCCTGCTGTGTAATGACTGTTGGACAGACCCATCTTGTTCACTGATATCACTTATGGAAGGAAATCTGTCATCCTTATCAGATCTCTGGAGAGAAAGTAGGATCCTCACATATTTTTCAGGTACACAGACACCTAGATGGTGAAAGGTTATCAGTCGTTGAGTTATGCTATCAGGTGAGCTGGTATCATACTGACTCTTGGAGTAGCTCAAAGCACTGCTCCTAGTCTATATCTTCATTATTCCATTAATAAGAGAGAAAAAAAAATCCCATGTTTATTTACATTGAGCCTTTCACAACCTCAGGATATCCCAATGCATCTTACAGGCAATGGCATGACTTTTTTCAAAGCATAATCACTAGTTTAATATAAACAACCAATGTGTAAACAGCAAGATCCCATCAACAGCAATGTGAGAGTGAGCAGTTAGTCTGTTTCTTGTGTTTTGAAGGACAAACATTAGCCAGGTCACCAGGGTAACCTCCTAGTTCTACTTCAAGACAGAACCACTGGATCATGGACATCAATACAATAGAGCAGACAGGGCCTCTATAATTTGATCTAAAAGACAGCTGGCTGTGCAGCACTCCCTCAGTACTGCTGTCTGCACATTTGCCACATTGAGTCCTTCCGTTAGAATATGCCACACCAATCATGTGAAAAAGAACTCCCTGTGGTCAGTCAATTTGCTGTTTGATCGTGAATATTGCAGATTGGAAATCCTTCCAATGTTTCGAGCCTGTGTTTTAAATGATTGCGATATGTGCACCTGGATGAATTTGCACTGAATTTATTAACGACGTTAAATTGGGCGCCTCACATCTACTATAATTTATCTCTTAAAAAGTGACACATATTTAACTAGTTTCATTTTAACAACTTCTATTTTACAGGGAGAGTTTATCACAACATTGTGATTGTTGCATTTTTTTTGGCTCTGATCTTTAGCTTTTTTTTCTCTTTACTGTCCCAAGGGTTGCACCACAATATTCAACACACCTGTCACACTCTCTCACACTCACACACACATTCTCTTTCACACTCACTCACACACACTCTAACACTCACTCACACATACTCTCTCTCACACACACACACACCCTGCCTCTCTCACACACACAAATATACACTCTTGCACTCTCACATGCACACTCTAACACACACTTTTTCACACGCACACAAATACAGACACACACACTCTCTCACACGCACACATGCACAGACGCTCTCTGTCCCATTTCTCTCTCTCTCACACACAAATACACACACTCTTTCTCTCACACACACTTACACGCACACATACCCTCTCTCTCAGAACACACACACACAAACTCTTACTCACTCCATCACATACACGCACTCTCTCACACACACATATGCATTCACACACACTCTCACACATGCACACATTCATGCACTCTCACATGCACATTCATACAAAAGTACACACACACTGTCTTTCTTAAACATGTTGGCTTTCCCACACACACACATACACATTCCCTTTCGCCTATATCTTCACACATATTTGCACACTCTTACTCTCACTTTCACGCACATACACAATTGCATGCATACTGATGTAGACACACTCTCACACACTCTCCCTTTCACATGCACATTTCATAATCTCTCATAAACATACACATATTCTCTTGCACACATATTCACATTGTCTCTCTCACACACCACACATTTATACTCTCGCACATATCCTCTCACACACAGACTCTCATACTCTCTCACACACATTCACTCACATGTGTACGGACACACATACATGACACACATGATTGTACACATACATGCAGATGCACATATGCACACACGTGCATAGCAGAATTATGCTGAGATATCTGAAAACAAGTTTCACCTCCAGTGAGCAAATGACTTTCTGATGCACCACACATTTCTAGTTTTCACAGTAAATTGAATATGAAGTGAGTCACAAATCAGCTCACTTCCTGCAACAGCAGTGTTCAGTGACCCAAATTAAACAAAGGAACTATGAGAAACATTGGCCTGGATTTTCTGATGGTCAGACAGTCGTTCCTGCCTTCAATCACGCTCTCTGTATTATGGAGTCAGTGAATTGTGGTCAGTCAGTCAGCTAAGTATGTGTAATGTACAGAAGCATCAGTAAACCCTGGGTATAATCTGTGACTCTAAAACAATGGAAATAGTGTTGTTAATAAACTTCAAGACATCTGTCTCAGCAGGAATCCAGTCATATAACATAGATAGGGCTAACATACAGAGCTGAAACTTTATTGCTGGAACAGCACAGCAGGTCAAGATGCTGCCTGACCTGCTGTGCTGTTCCAGCAATAAAGTTTCAGCTTTGATCTCCAGCGTCTGCAGACCTCACTTTCTCCTCTAACATACAGAGCAGCAATCAGACTACTTCAAACAGGCAGTGGCATTAGATTCAAAACCCCATGTCATGGCACTATCCTTGGCTTGAATGGTCTTGCAGAATGCACTAATGGTACAGTAAAATCCACAAGAGTCAAATGTAAAATTACTTGGCGAGATTTTTCAATAGCTGTGCTAAATCTAAATGGTACTCGCAAGGCAATGGAGCATCTCATCTTCAGACTGGGCACTTTAGAACCTTCTGGACTTAATACTGAGTTCAGCACCTTCATATTGTGAACTCCCAGTACTTCCCTTTCTTTTAGCTTTAGCTGTTACATTCTCTGTTACTATGTCCTCTCTCTCTCTTCACCATGTCCTCTCCCCACACCCCCCCACCCACCACTCCAGTGGGACTGTCTGTTCTTTACAGTTTAGTGGTTAGACACACTGCCATTCTCACAATCCAATCACTTAATCTGCTCTCTCAACACTCTTTCTCCCCAGCACTCCAACCCCCGCCCCCCCACCACCATTGCATCAGCTCTGATGAAGAGTCATCTAGACTTGAAATGGATGCTGCCTGACCCACTGTGATCTCCAGCATTTGTTATTTTCAGTCGATTCTGCACCTGCAATGATTCGTTTCTGCCTGGGTTTGCCCTCACTAGCAGCGCTCAGATTTGGAGGGTCAGATTGACACAGTGAATTCCCTCCCACCCACACACTCTTCACCCAAACCCATGGTGCACGGTCAGAAAGAAGGGAGGAAATGGTACATGAGCAGGATCAGTGAGCATCTGAGCTCTAACCAAGATAAAGCCTCAGAGTTCAAGCCTTTTGTACGAATACATAGGTTAATGCTGGATACGGTCTCTCCAGCCTAAGTCCTGTGGTGTTGTAATGAGCAGAGGTCAAGTCCTGTGAAGAAATAGATGACATATCCAAACTTCATTGAGACAACCACCCTCCACATATGGAGAGCACCACAGCAGCCAACAGCCATATCTCCTGGTCAAATGATACACACCGATCCATCATGACAGACAGCACATTGTGGAGTGAAGCTATACAGCCACATGATCAAGGATCAAGGATAGTCAGCATGCTGATCAAGGATAGTCAAGGATAGTCAGCATGGTTTTGTGAAGGGCAAGTCGTGCCTCACAAACCTTATTGAATTCTTTGAAAAGGTGACGAAGGAGGTTGATGAGGGGAAAGCGGTAGATGTGGTATATATTGATTTTAGTAAGGCGTTTGATAAGGTTCCCCATGGTAGGCTACTGCAGAAAATACGGAGATATGGCATTGAGGGTGAGTTGGAGGTTTGGATTAGGAATTGGCTGGATGGAAGAAGACAGAGGGTAGTAGTTGATGGCAAAGTTTCTTCATGGAGTGCCGTCACTAGCGGTGTCCCGCAAGGATCTGTTTTGGGACCATTGCTGTTTATTGGAACGGGTGCAGAGGAGGTTTACCAGGATGTTGCCTGGTATGGAAGGAAAATCGTATGAGGAGAGACTGAGGCACTTGGGGCTGTTTTCACTAGAGAAAAGAAGGTTTAGGGGTGACTTGATTGAGGTGTACAAGATGATTAGGGGGTTAGATAGGGTCGACAGTATGAACCTTTTCCCGCGTATTGAGTCGGGTATTACAAGGGGGCATAGCTTTAAATTAAGGTGGGGTAGATATAGGACTGATGTTAGGGGTAGGTTCTTCACTCAGCGAGTCGTTAGTTCATGGAATGCCCTGCCAGTGACAGTGGTGGACTCTCCCTCTTTATGGGCATTTAAGAGGGCATTGGATAGGTATATGGAGGATAGTGGGTTAGTGTAGTTTAGGTGGGCTTGGATCGGCGCAACATCGAGGGCCCAAGGGCCTGTACTGCGCTGTATTCTTCTATGTTCTATGTTCTATGTTCTATGTTCTATGATGATCCCTCGATAAGGACAAGATCTGATCCGATTATACAATGATGATCCCTCGATAAGGACAAGATCTGATCCGATTATACAAACCACCAAAGCATTTTTTAAAGGTGTAGAGACAATGGGTGAAATCTTAGCCAAAAAGGCACAAGATTCTGTCCAATGTATCTATATTCATCCTTGTACACATCAGTGCAAATGGGGTCACATTGTTTAAAGGGAGAATATTGTGTTATGACACAGATTTCTGGCTAAACAGGCCTGTATCTTGTCAGATGGCATTGCAACATGTGATGTTCTGATTTAACAGTATCCACCTCACCATCAGTCAAACTCTTAATGCAAATAAAGTGGTGTGTTCACTTAGACAGTTTTGTATCTGTAATATATAGTAATATCACTAGTATAGAACCCAGACTATGTATAGGCCTCTGATATTAAATCAATGCAAATAGTTAGAGTTGATAACAAACTTCAAGACATCTTACTCAACAAGAGCCTGATCATTGTAGTATGTATTACAGGAGCTAACATCTAGGACAACCCCCAGACCATATCATACTGGCAGTGATGTCTGAACCAAGAAACCACATCAGCAGCAGAGAGTAGTGTCTTTCAGATTCCTGGAGAGTTCTGGGCAAGCCTGGGGAGTGGGCAGTCTGAATAAGCCATCTCCTCACAATGATGTAATCCTGTCTATTCGGACTTACACGCTCAATAGCATTGAGAGCTGCAGTGTGACTCAGTAATGCTCAGGAGTGGAGCCACATGCAAAAAGTAATTTGTGTTGGTTAACCTCCTTCCTGTATTTCATTTCTGCAGATGTAGGCACAGACCCCGATTTCCCAACAAGCAATCAGGAGAATGTAAATACTGAAGAGTGACATTTTAAAATATTTATCACTCCTAGATTAATAGCAAACACAAATTTTAATATTTAATGAAAGTGGATATTTAAGCCGAGCAGTGGGTAGAGCAATGAGGTACAATTCACTCCTGAGAAAATGCTGGTCAAAATGAATTCTAGGACACAACATCTGGGATTCATCTTCACAGGCAGCTGCAGATGTGAATACATTCTCAGTCAAGAGGTCTGAATGCACAGCTCCTGACTGGCTTAAACCGGGTAGAATGAAGAGGTCATGCCCAGGGCTGTGTTGTAGCTCAGGAGATAGCTTTTCCTTTTACGCACATTTAATCATTTGCTTCAGAAACAAGTCAGTATTTTGATAACAGCAGCGGTCATTTCATCCCAGGCTTCAGCACTTAGATCTGCCAGGGATAGCTAACTGCTGCCCTAACCATTCAGCCACTTCCTATCAGATAGCTTTGATATTCTTTAAAAACCCATTGTGTGTAAAAGCACAGCGTGGGGCATGAATCATTCTGCAGTGAGCTCTGCCTGTGGGACTGTGGTTGGAAATGATTTTTTGAGAATAGTGGGTGAGCACTCAAGTATTTAAATGACTTTCAACTATCAGTTTCTGACACTCTTTTCCTTTAAATTTGTCGAGATTTTCTAAGAATGTTGAAACGTTTTGCCATGAGCAATGCTCCACCCTCCAGTTACCTAGCACAGTTTCACCATGCAATATAGGGCTCTTATCGTGCAGTGGTAGCACCTCTACCTCTGAGTCAGGGATCCCAGGTGCATGTCCCAAGTGGTGTGTAATAACATCGCTGAAGAGGCCGATTAGGAAATATCTGGACCATTACCATTCTCCTTTCCTTAGAGTTGGACTGGGGTGGGCAAAGTTAAAAAACCCACAACACCAGGTTGCAATCCGACAGGTTTATTGGAAGCACTAGCTTTGGAGCGCTGCTCCTTCATCAGGTGGTTGTAGAGGTTAAGATCATGCTCATAAAATTTGTAACCAAAGGAGCCCAGTGGCATGGAGATGTGAAACTGTAAACAATCTTAGATTAAAACTTTCATCTTTTAGAATGGGATATGCTGGATTGTTTACTGTATCACATCTCCATGATAATGGATTCCTTTGGCTATAAATTCTGTGAGCATGATCTTAACCTCTACAACCTCTACACTGTGGGAGGCATGGTGGCTCAGTGGTTAGCACTGCTGCCTCACAGCGCCGGAGTCCTGGGTTCAATTCCTGCCTCGGGCGACTGACTGTGTGGAGTTTGCACGTTCTCCCTGTGTCTGCGTGGGTTTCCTCCGGGTGCTCCGGTTTCCTCCCACAGTCCAAAGATGTGCAGGTCAGGTGAATTGGCCATGCTAAATTGCCCGTAGTGTTAGGTAAGGGGTAAATGTAGGGGTATGGGTGGGTTGCGCTTCGGCGGGTCGGTGTGGACTTGTTGGGCCGAAGGGCCTGTTTCCACACTGTAATGTAATCTAAAACCACCTGATGAAGGAGCAGCGCTCTGAAAGCTAGTGCTTCCAATTAAACCTGTTGGATTATAACCTGGTGTTGTGGATTTTAACCTTCTCCTTTAGAATTCATCAGGCCTACATTCATTGCCTGGATCAACATCTCGATGATCTGGTCATAGTTGTTTGAGGAATCTTGCTGTGCATAAACTGCCTGCAGTGTTTTCTATGATACAACAATGCCTATATTTTATAAAGTATTGCATTGGTTATAAAGTGCGTTGGAAACAGATTAAATACAAGTTTCTGCTCCATTCCTTGCTGAAATAAATGCTCTGTCCTCCCAGTAACCTGGAGAGTGAAGGGTGTTAAAGCCAAGTCTTACTGTTTCTCCCATGGAGGTCTCATTAGTTTTTTGATTTGATTTATGATTGACACTTGTACCTGGGCACAGTGAAAAGTTTTGGTTTGTGTGCAGATCACACCAAAAAATTACATTAGGGTAATAGACCAGATGAGGAATACAGTGCTACGGCTGCAGAGAAGGTGCACAAGAGCAAGACCAACATTAAATTTAAACTTTGAGTGTTCCATTCAGAAGGTTAATACCAGCGGGGAAGAAGCTGTTCTTGAATCTGTTGATACATGTGTTTCAACTTTTGTATCTTCTGCCTGACAGAAGAGATTGGAAGAGATTATAACCAGGGTGGGCGGGGTGTTTGATGACGTCGATTGCTTTCCCAAGACAGTGGGAAGTATAGATGGAGTTAATGAATGGAACTGAAAATGTATTGCTGGAAACATGCAGCAGGTCAGGCAGCATCCAAGGAGCAGGAGAATCGACATTTCGGGGCTCACGTCGATTCTCCTACTCCTTGGATGCTGCCTGACCTGCTGCGCTTTTCCAGCAACACATTTTCAGCTCTGATCTCCAGCATCTGCAGTCCTCACTTTCTCCTCAATGAATGGAAGGTTGGTTTGTGTGATGGACTGGCCTGTGTTCACAATTCTTTGTAGTTTCCTATGGTCCTGGGCAGAGCAGTTGCTGTACCAAGCCATTAGTTGCAGAGATTCAGAGTAAAGGGATAGGAATAAAAACAAGGAGTGCTGGAGGAACTCAGCAGGCCTGCGAGCACATATGGAGAAAAGAACAGTTGACATTTCAAGTCCATTATTCTCTTCTTCAGAACTTGAGATATATCAGACTCAAAACATTGACTATGTTTCTCCACGGACACTGACAGGCCTGCTGAACTTCTCCAGTTTCTGGTTTACAGCATATGGCAGTATTTTGCTTTTACACAAGGACAGGAAGTCCTGCCCATCATGCAGCATGTTCCCTGCATTTTCACTTTGTAAGCAGCCTGCTAATTACAACACACCGTGCATGCAGCACCTTCACACAGCTCTCCAACCACACAGCTTCGATGAAATGTTGACCATTGGTTTGACCTGTCTTTGCAGTTTGAGCTGCTGTGAGGTTTGTTATTCAGATTCCTGTCCTGCACTACAGCGAAGTTGTTATCTTCGACTGTCACTGTCTCTTGCAGTTATATGTGAGCCAATGCTTCCCCTCTTATCTATGAGTAACTGCTGTCTGACTCTGTGAGGTTTCTGCAAACTCATATATTTATTATCCATGTAGAATTCTCTCTGGTACAAGTTATAGATAGCTAGATAGGTTCTTGATTGTAAAGGGGATCAAGGGTTATGGGGAGAAAGCGGGAAAATGGAGTTGAGAAACTTCTCAGCCATGATTGAATGGCGGTGCAGACTTAATGGGCTGAATGGCCTAATTTCTGCTCCCATGTCTTATGGTCTTATGGTGGGGAGGGTATAGTGGGCTATCCAATGTTTTACTGCTTGCTAGTTATGCACTTGCATTATTAAGTCCTGACTTTGGTCTTCAGTCTGTGCTATGTTGAGTTAATATCTTTTTACTTAGAGATGTACAGCACAGAAACAGACCCTTCAATTCAACTCGTCCATACCGACTAGATATCCCAACCCAATCTAGTCCCACCGGCCAGCACGTGGCCCATATCCCTCCAAAGCGTTCCTTTTCATATACCCATCCAAATGCCCCTTAAATGTTGCAATTGTACCAGCCTCCACCACTTTCTCTGGCAGCTCATTCCATATACTTACCACCCTCTGAGTGCAAAAGTTGCCCCTTAGGTTTCTTTTATATCTTCCCCCTCTCACCTATGTCCTCTATTTCTGGACTCACCCACCCCAGGGAAAATACTTTGTCTATTTGTCCTATCCATGCCCCTCATGATTATACAAACCTCTCCAAGCTCATCCCTCAACCTCCAGGGATAACAGCCCCAGCCTGTTCAGCCTCTCCCTACAGCTCAAATCCTTCAACCCGGGCAACATCCTTGTAAATCTTTTCTGAACCCTTTCAAGTTTCACAACATCCTTCCGATAGGAAGGAGACCAGAATTACACGGAATATTCCAAAAGTAGCCTAATCAATCTCCTGTACAGCTGCAACATGACCTCCCAACTCCTATACTCAATACTCCGACCAATAAAGGAAAGCATACCAAATGCCTTCTTCACTATCCTATCGACCTGCGACTCCACTTTCAAGGAGCTATGAACCTGCATTCCAAGGTCTCTTTGTTCAGCAATGGTCCCTAGGACCTTACCATTAAGTGTATAAGTCCTGCTAAGATTTGCTTTCCAAAAATGCAACACCTCACATTTATCTAAATTAAACTCCATCTGCCACTTCTCAGCCCATTGGCCCATCTGGTCCAGATCCTGTTGTAATCTGAGGTAACCTTCTTAGCTGTCCACCCTACCTCCAATTTTGGTGTTATCTGCAAACTTACTAACTGTACCTCTTATGCTCACATCCACACAGACATTTGTGGGGTGAATTTGTACTTGCAGAGTTACATTGTACTTTGCTCAAAAACTGCATGAATTCATGCAAGATTCTGTTAATTCATTTTTTAGATTAGAATCAGTCGAAACATTATGGCACAGACAGCAGCACACAGCGAGCTAACACCTTCAACTCATTATCTGGGCTGACACCAATTGTTAAAGTTCACCTGAGAATGTAACTTTTAAAAAAAACGTTTTGTGATTTACATATGAAACAAATGAAACTAACATGGTCATTCTAACAGATGAGAGACTTAACAAACAATCAAGGTATTTTTCAACGTATAATTTCAGTTACATCACACTGTAAACTTTTGCTATAAATTCTGTCTTACAATTGTGTACTCCACAACCACCTGATGAAGGAGCAGCGCTCCGAAAGCTAGTGCTTCCAATTAAACCTGTTGGACTGTAACCTGGTGTTGTGTGAAATCTATATCACACCTTAGATAATGCCAATTTAACTGTAATTTAATGGATCTTTACAAGTTATATGAATAGATTGTATTTTTGGAAAAAAGTGTTAATTCAGTGTTACATGAAGTTAATGAGGCCTGACTATGATGCCTCACATAGTTGAGCAGCTCACTCACTGCCTGAGCGCAGGCATGAAGAACGGACCTTCGGGATCACGGTGGCCGGAGGCTGTCTGACCATCTCATTTTAGTGTCTTCAGGATAAAAGGAATTTACTTTGAGAGGGATATAACTGCATCCCTGCTGAGTGAACTGGGATGGCATGGTACCCCACAGTGCCAGGGACCTGGGTTCGATTCCAGCCTCGAGCGACTGTCTGTGTGTAGTTTGCACATTCTCCCCGTGTCTGCGTGGGTTTCCTCTGGGTTCTCCAGTTTACTCCCACAATACAAAAATGTACAGGTTGGGGTGGGTTAGCCATGGGAAATTGCCCATAGTGTCAAGGAATGTGCAGGCCAGGTGGTTTAGCCATGGGAAATGCAGGGTTACAGAATCACACCGCTGTTTGTAGCTTACTGGAAAGCATGAAATGAGTTATCAGCCAGACCACTCAGTCCATTTTAATCCTAATTTTAATAAAATTAAGGCAATAGGCATAAACTTAGTTTGTATTATTTAGAGTAAAGGAGGGCTAACAATGATGTAGTTGTGATTTTTCAGATGTTGAAAGGATTTAATCATGTTTATATAAAGAAAATATGGCATCTGAATCACAAAATCGTGGTTTCATCACAGATGGAGGCCATTTGGCCCATCATATGTGTGTTGGCTCCCTGCAAGAATAAACAAGTAAATCCCGTAAACACCGCCCTCCCCCCACTTTTTCCTTGTCGTCTTGTTGAATAATAATCCTTCTGACTTTCAAATGCTTGGAATGAATCTGCCTCCATCATAGTCTCAGGTACTGCCTTCCAGATCCTAACCAGTTGCTGATTAAAAATGTTGATCTTCATTGGTGAGGAGATTCAGAACCTGGGCAGGAAGCTGGTGTGGAGTTGGGGGAGGGGGGTGTGGAGTTTGTGGGGGAGGGTGATGGTGTTGGAGGTGGGGGGTGCAGTGTGGAGCAGAGGTTGAGGGCTGGGGAGGTGTTAGTGGGTTGCAACCCAATATTGAACTTTGAACTAGATCGATTCAAAAGGAAATCAGGAAGAACTTTACCATTCAAAGTAGAAATCGGAAATTCTAAGGAAATGGGCTGTCAACTGAAACTTTTAAGCTTGAGGTTGATTGAGTTTTGCTGCTGAAGGACATTAAGCAGTATGGAGTTAAATAGAGTCAAGGTACAGTCCCAATCCCGTTGAAAAGCAGAGCTGACTCCAAGGAGATGTGGAGAGTCTAAATGGCTTTTTCCTGTCTCTGACATTGCTGTGTTCTCCATTGCAACATCTGACTGTTTTGTTTATGAGTTCCTGGCATCCTAAGTCTGCCTAGCAACCAGTTTGAGCTGTGATGATGCTTTGTGCAAGGTAATAATAGACCCTGGCATCTGTCCTAAACTTCCCATCAAGTGCCCTTACAGAGGGTTACACAGAGACAAATAGATGTTGTATCACAATATAAGGAATATCAATGGTTTATAAGGAGAGTGATAGATAGTCCAAATCAATTATGAGCTGTAGCCAAGGTCTTTATACAGAGAATAACCAGCATCTGGGAGTGGTTGTTAGGCAGTGATTAGATTAAAGGATTCTTGTGGATTGTATAACTGGGAGTGCTTAAATCTGAGGAATTCAAATTGCATTCATAAACACTGTCAAAAGCAACAAAACCAGGTTCTTGGAATATCCCCCTGTTTCTCATCGTCATTTAACGAATGAATTAGGGTGAATGTGCTTCATCAAATTCACCCTGATATTTAATCTTGTATTTCCAACAAATGAATAAATGTACTCATACAGTGGGGCTATTGTCTACTGTGGTGAGGTATTCAAAGTCTGTCATTGCCGACACTCTCTCTCTGAATTCCAGGGGGAAACGTCAGCCTGGATCATTGCTGATAACCTCTACACAACAGTCTGGAAATTTCTAGAAGATGTTTTCCTGGAAATTAGACCAAGGTGGTTCCTGCTTGTAACCTCTGACCTCTTGAGGAGGGGAACCATCTCGTTAAAACACAGACCCCGACCCAAGCCCCCATAAAATGTGACAGAGGCCTGGTGATTTATGGGCCTATAAAATACAAACCAAGGGCTTCTAGTATAAATTAGGGTCAATGCTTTGAGGATAGGAGATGGTCACTGGAATGTGGATCCAATTGTCCCCTTCAAAGTAGGCAAGTGTCACCAAATATCTCCCAACCCTCTTGTCGAGATCACAAGGAGTCAGTAATACAAATGATTCTATGCCAGGCCCCACTGCCTCTCTGTACCATGGGTCCTTTAAGAGGTAGCAATGACTCTGTAGTCCCTACAAAGCTCCAAATGAACACACAGCAAGGGGCAGAACCTGTGACTCCCAACCCATCTACGAATTCTTAGAACATAGAACATTACAGTGCAGTACAGGCCCTTCGGCCCTCGATGTTGCGCCGACCTGTCATACCAATCTGAAGCCCATCTAACCTACACTATTCCATGTACGTCCATATGCTTGTCCAGTGACAACTTAAATATACTTAAAGTTGGCGAATCTACTACCGTTGCAGGCAAAGCATTCCATACCCTTACTACTCTCTGAGTAAAGAAACTACTTCTGACATCAGTCCTAAATCCATCACCCCTCAATTTAAAGCTATGCCCTCTCGTGCTCGCCGTCACCATACTTGGAATAAGGCTCTCCCTGTCCACCCTATCTAACCCTCTGATTATCTCATATGTCTCTATCAAGTCACCTCTCAACCTTCTCTCTAACGAAAACAGCCTCAAGTCCCTCAGCCTTTCCTCGTAAGACCTTCCCTCCATACCAGACAACATCCTAGTAAATCTCCTCTGCACACTTTCCAAGGCTTCCACATCCTTCTTATAATGCGGTGACAAGAACTATACATAATACTCCAAGTGTGGCCGCACCAGAGTTTTGTACAGCTGCAGCATAACCTCATGGTTCCAGAACTCGATCCCTCTATTAATTAAAGCTAAAACACTGTATGCCTTCTTAACAACCCTGTCAACCTGAGTGGCAACTTTCAAGGATCTGTGTACCTGGACACCGAGATCTCTCTGCTCATCTCCACTACCAAGAATCTTACCATTAGCCCAGTACTTTGCATTCCGGTTACTCTGACCAAAGTGAATCACCTCACATTTGTCTACATTAAAGTCCATTTGCCACCTCTCAGCCCAGCTCTGCAGCTTATCTATGTCTCTCTGTAACCTACAACATCCTTCATCACTATCCACAACTCCACCGACCATTGTGTCATCTGCAAATTTACTAACCCACCCTTCTACGCCCTCATCCAGATCGTTTATAAAAATGACGAACAGCAGTGGACCCAACACCGACCCTTGCGGTACACCACTAGTAACTGCACTCCAGGATGAACATTTCCCATCAACCACCTCCCTCTGTCTTCTTTCAGAAAGCCAATTACTGATCCAAACTGCTATATCTCCCACAATCCCATTCCTCCGCATTTTGTACAATAGCCTACTGTGGGGAACCTTATCGAACGCCTTGCTGAAATCCATATACACCACATCAACCAGTTTACTCTCATCTACCTGTTTGGTCACCTTCTCAAAGAACTCAATAAGGTTTGTGAGGCACGACCTACCCTTCAAAAACCGTGCTGACTATCCCTAATCAAATTATTATTTTCT
>NC_057745.1:2816729-2833511 GCF_004010195.1 Chiloscyllium plagiosum | reverse complement strand
AGCGCCCTAACTGAGCCTTCACATCTCATCCTAACATAAGCCTTCTTCTTCCTCTTGACCAGAGATTCCACTTCCTTCATAAACTACGGCTCCCGCACTCTACAGCTTCCTCCCTGCCTGACAGGTACATACTTATCTAGGACACACAGGAGCTTTTCCTTGAATAAGCTCCACATTTCTAATGTGCCCATCCCCTGCAGTTTCCTTCCCCATCCTATGCTTCCTAAATCTTGCCTAATTGCATCGTAATTGCCTGTCCCCCAGCTAACTCTTGCCCAGTGGTATACACCTATCCCTTTCTAACACTAAAGTAAACATAACAGAATTGTGATTGCAATCACCAAAGTGCTCACCTACTTCCATGTCTAACACCTGCCTGGTACCATTACCCAGTACCAAATCTAATGTGGTTTCGCCCCTTGTTGACCTGTCTACATACTGTCAGGAAGCCCTCCTGCACACACTGGATAAACACTGACCCATCTATAGTACTCGTACTATAGTGTTCCCAGTCAATATTTGGAAAGTTGAAGTTTTCTACTATAGTTGTGTCTGGGGAGCACATACAGTCATAGAGACAGAGATGTACAGCACGTAAACAGACCCTTCGGTCAACATGTCCATACCAACCAGATATCCTAAATTAATCAAGTCCCATTTGCCAGCAGTTGGCCCATATTTCTCTAAATCCTTCCTTTTCATATCCCCATCCAGGTACCTTTTAATTGCTGTAACAGTACCAGCCTCCACTACTTCTTCTGGCAGCTCATTCCATACACGCACCACCCTCTGCATGAAAATGTTACCCCTTTTACATCTTTCCCCTTTCACCTTAAACCTATACCTTCTAGTTCTGGACTCCTCCACCCCAGGGAAAAGACCTTGTCTATTTACCCTATTCATGCCCCTCATGATTATATAAATCTCTATAAGGTGACCCCTGAGCATCTGATGCTCCAGGGAAAATGACCCAGCGTATTCAGCCTCTCCCTATAGCTCAAACACCCCAATCCTAGCAACACACTTGGGGAAGGGGTAGGCTATTCTGCCCATTGAACCTGTTCCCGCTATTCAGCATAGCCATAGATATTCCCCTATCTAACACCATATTTCCATGCTCTGTCCCCATACCCTTTACAACCATTAGCTTCTCAAAATATATGTATTTCTTAGTCAACGCTTTCTAGAACCCCTTCCCTCCCTGGCTGAAGATGGAATAAAGCAAAGCTTTGTTGCCCTCAATATTTGCCAGGTTTCACCTGTGAATAATGTCGCTCTGTCTAAGGTACTAGAAGGCAGCCATATTGACTGGTGAAACGTGTTGGGACACAATGAAGTTGTGAAAGCTGCTATAGCAATGCACTTTCTTACTCCCACTTGCAGAAACAGCTTGAATGTTTGATTTAACGTCTGAGGATTAAAATGTGATGCCAGTTAAAGAAAACACGAGGTAATATTTGGCCTCAGGACCAGACAGGCTCAAGTGGAAACAGCTCCCGGCATGTTGACATTCGGGCTGAGCAGCGGGACTTCCTCCTGTCTTTACAGCTGCTGTCGTTGCTAATGTACTGTCCCCAGTCACTTTGTGTTGTTCAGTCACAATTTTCTTGCAGCTAATTAGATTGTATAAGAGCAGTGTGTGGTGCTCTCAGCTGTGAAATGTGCTGTGAGAATGCTTTCGGTTTTCAAGGGTCAATTTGAAAGTTCACAGAGAACAACAGCACAAACAGAGGGCGTTAGCAACAAAATATGAGAATTAGACATCACCGAGTGCTGTCAGCTCTGGGGCTGGCTGCAGGGGGAATCACACAGGATACACTGTACAAACCTGGCCATTTGGCCCATCTAGACTGTACTGTTGTATCTGGTCCAGCTGACCCTCCTAGCTCATTGTGACTATCTCAACCCCACCCTCCTTGCTGTCAGCTGCTGGAGGCTTGGCCCTTGAAGAACAGTTAAGGCAGTTTGCCGGCAGCTTGCGGATACTCAGGACCAGCCGGAACCTCTGCCTGGCGACACTGGGAAAGTTTGGGGAACTGCAGCCCATCCCCATGTCTGGCCCCTCGGGTGGGTGTGTCACCATCACTATCCTGAAGAAGAGTGGGGTGAGGAGGGTTCCTGCCCCATAGTGCGCCCTCAATTGACACTCAGTCAGCATTCACAGAAACAGGCTTTCTGCCCATTTTCCCAATGCACTTGTGGGATCTTGCTGTGCAAAAAAGGGCTCCCATTTCTCCGACATCACTACAGTGTCGATACATCAAATGCATTTGATTGGTTACAGAATGCTTTGACACAGCCTCAGGTAATGGCAGGTGCTACAACAATGCAATTTATTTCTTCTTGACTGGGAAATACGAAGAGGTGCATTTTTGTGTTTTTGGTTCATTCATGACATTTCTCACAGCCTGCTCAGTGCAGCTTGTTGTTGATGTAACATACAGGATCCCTGGTACACAAGCTAACTGCAGAGGGGCCAGGAGGAAGCGACACTAAGCAGTGCCCTTGTGTGCTGACAAGAGAGAGAAAGATTGAGCTTTGACTGTGATGCATCATGTGCCTGAATATCCTATTGACACACGCCACCTGGGTTCACCTATCAAATAGGCTTTAAATTAACCTGTTCAGAGGGTGTTATGACACACCTCTGGAGCAGGTGGAACTAGAACCCAGATGTCCTGGCTCGAGATAGGGACACTGCCACTGCCCTTCTTCACTGGTCAATTATGGCCGTGGTGGGAGAATGTACAGTAACTGGACCATATATGAGTCAGCAGCTTCAGAACAGGAGGGAAATGGAAGTGATGATTGTGTGCAAGTGTAAAGCCCACAGAAATGCAGTTTGTACACAGTCAGAACCCACACTGACCACAGGCTCTGGATGTTGTGCAATCAGGAAAGAAATCGCTTGCATTTCGATAGCACTTTTCATAACCCCAGGATGTCCCAAAGACTATTACAGGCATGTTTGAAATGCAGTTTCTGTTGAATGTAGGAAATGACACACAAAAAAAACTTCCACACACAGCAAGGAAACAATGGCTCGATAATCTGTCTGTTTTTTCAGTTGTTTGAGTGAGAAACATTGGCCCAGAACACTGTTAGAACTCTCAGGCTCCTTTTTGTCCAACTAACAGGAGAGACAGGGCCTGTATTTAACACTACATCTGAAAGACAGCACCTTCAACAGTGCGGCACTCTCTGGGAAAGTCAATCTGGAGTTTGTGCTAGAGTCTCTGAGGTGGAATTTTAACCAGGAGTTTCTGATTTGAGGTGATTGTGCTACTCACTCAGCTGTGGCTTAACACCAGGCCACAATAGTGTCAGGAGGATCTCCTGCACTCCCCCTTCCCAGAGACTGAACAGTTGGACAGTAGAGAGGAGCAGGGAGTTTCTTGTATACAGTGATGGCTGCACTTGATGCTTAAGCAAACTTTAACCTGGAGTGTATACAGCTCCTGAGACAGAAGCAGGAGCAATATTTAAACAGAGCTGTGTAAAGAGCAAGCAGTGAACTCGACCCTTATCCAACCTCTCTTTTTGCCTGTCTGTCATTGATAAACTCTTACAAAAGCGATAGTGCAAGAAAGGCACAGAGAATCAAACAATGTTCAGTACAATCAAACAGGCACAACATTTTGCCTTTACGTAGCGCCTTTAGTGTACCAAGCTACACGAATGAGCTACGTGGGAAGTGATGCTGCTTCTGAGACAAATGCCTGAGATTAATCAACCTGTTGTACTATAGAGAGGCTTTCTTTGAAAACACGTTCAAAGATAGAGCTTCTGGTCCAGAGACATTCATGCTCCCTACCATAACATAAGCTCTATCCAATTGTCTAATGTCCCCTTCAGTGTATCTATAGTATTTGCCTGAACCACATTCTCAGCCCTCTCTGGTTAACATGCTTTCTCCTGAATTTCTCTATCGGATTGGTTAAGGACTATCTCATATCAATGACCTCTTGTTTTGTAAAATCTTTGGCAGAGAGTCCCTTTGTGGTATCTCCCTCGAACCAGGCTCCCACCCAGTAATTACACAATCTGTTGGGGACCATTCCCATCAAAGCCAGCTGCAGCATCCACAAATCTGGACTGAATTCTGAACTTGTTTGGCAGATTAGACAGAGATCCCCACTGGGCAGAACTGAATATGGATGAAACCTCTCTGGGCCCCCTCCCCCAGCAGTCTGACCCTGTTTGTGACTGGGTCCCGAAGCCTCTGACTGTGGGCTGGCTTTAGGATAAGTTCCAGACAACACTGGTACACCTGAGGTCACCATCTCAGCTTGGATGAATCCTAGAGACATCACCACATGGTCTCCCTCCTTCAAAGCACCCACAATCCCAACATTGGTTCCCCCTCTACATCCATCTTCATGAGACTTGTCTTTCCCAACTGGTGGTGAAACAGAAATAGACACTAACTCAGAAAGTGCTGGAGAAACTCAGCAGGTCTGGCAGCATCAATGGAGAGAGAAACAGGATCACTTTAAGTATTTCAATTCCAGTACGACTCTTCATCGGAACCTTCACTCTGTTTGATGCTGCCAGACCTGCTGTGTTTCTCCAGAATTCTCCATGACTGTTTCAGATTTCCAGCAACTGCAGTGTTTTGCTTTCATTGGAGACTAAGTGGTATTGTCACTGCTTGCTTGGATGATTCAGTTCAGAGCTGTCAAATACGCCCTACTCCCTAAAGTTTGCTATTTTTATAATGATTACACAAAACTTGCTCAAAGAGCATTCTTGAAAAACAGTTTTTTTGAAAACATCCTGGATTTTTCTCCAGGGTTTTGGCTCGCAGCTGTGCCCTCCAGATAAATCTTCAACTCCGAAAAACCCTGCAATTGGCAGCTGAAGGTACACATCAGCATCAGATTTGTCCATCCTGAAAGTGTCACAGAGAATACCACTGACCACAGCATCTGTGTACCAGAGTATCAGAATACCAGAACATCAGAGTACAAGAACACTGGAGACACAGCAGAATCCATAGAGTGAAAACCCAGTGAGATCTAATTACTTCAATGAATAAACATTGAAAAATCATATGACTATATCACATGCAGAAACAACAAATTAATTTGATGAGGTTTGTTTACTTTTGTAGGTTTTTTTAAAGTTAGATGCAATTGTTGATTTAAAGGCACCATGAGATTAAGATTTTACAAATTGATAGTCTATAATCTCCAGTTCAGCACAAGACCCTGAATCAAGCATATCAACAGCAGGTTTATCACCATTGGTCTGCAACGAGATAACCCACAAGCTGATTACTGAAGGGTGCTTATGCAACCTCTTTCTAGATTTGCCACATCCTGGGGCAAAGTGACTGATTAAATCAGAAGCGAGGCCCAGTATCTGAAACACAGCTCTCGAGTCAGATGGCTGGATAACCTCTTTGGGTATTGGGACATGGTGGTGGAATCCCAAAACCATTAAGCGAGCAATCCAGAGAGGCAGGATAATGCTCAGGTGCGTGGGTACAAATCCCATCACCACAGGCTAGTGGTGTTTAAATTCAGGCAATCATCTGGAATACGAAAATACTCTCAGAAATGGCAACCATGAGAATGACCAACGATTGTTGTTTAAAAACCCCCCTTTAGAGAGGGCAATGTGACTCCAGGCCATAACAGTATGGTGGTCTCCGAACTGACATCTGAATATGGTCTAGCAAGACGTGTAGCTCGGGGTGATTAGGGGTTGGGTAACAAATGCTGGTCTTGCCAGTGATACCAACATCCCATGAAGGAGTAAAGACCTCTTACCACTTTGCCCTGGGCCATCACTCCATTGGCAAGGCATTGCTCCCCCAAACGCCAACCATAAACAAAGACAATTTTCAACAGATGATTATATAAGTGTTGATGGTAAGTGAATTGTCATTGATATTCAGGGATCTAACAAACTCAAAAAATTTCCAAAGTAAAATTTTCAAAACCACAACTTTGCTGAAGATGAGTTTTTCTGATATGGCAATGTTCATTTCAATTCCTGTAGAGTAAGAAACTGGCTGTGCACAACATTGTGACATTAACATTAATTGCAAGTGACAATTACAACCATTACATTCTCAGGGCTCATAAGTGTCTGAGCTAATATTAAGCTAATTCTTTACAACAGAGGCAGCACGCTTCCAATAGAGTCTCATGCTTCAAGTGATTTGAGTTAAGATGGAGCATGAGAACTTTATACATTCAGGTCACATTCTATGATGAGGTGATCTCTTAAAGACACACTTACGTACTAATGGATTGGTTAGCTCAGTTGGTTGGATAACTGGTTTGCAATGTAGAGTGATGTCAATAGCATGGGCTTAGCTCCCACTGAGATCACCATGAAGGGCTCTCTATCTTCCCCTGCCTGGGGTGTAGTGACCCTCAGATTAAACCATTACCAGTTTCTCTCTCTAATGAAAGAGCAGCCCTATAGTCTGGTAAGATTATGGAGTCTTTACTTTATACTGACCATGAATCATAACACAACAACACCTCTGTCCTGGAATTCTTCAATGAGGGAGATCACAGGTCTATGCTGGAGGGTTGACAACACCATGCTTAACCAATGAATATTGGGAATTATAAGCAACAAGGGTTTGATTAGTGCTGACTTGTTCGAGGGAGCAGATGCAGACTGGAACCTTTGGAATTATGCCCCAGTCGGCACCGCCAGGCCAGTAGCTGCTGTGTGGTGGGGATTTGCTGTAGAACGTTAAAAAGGAATTGTGACTCTTTCATCTCCTGTGAACAGTATGATGCATTATTGATAGAACCATAGAACCATGTTACACTACAGGAGGAGGCCATTCAGCCCACAGTGCCTACACTGACTCTCTAAGCATTTTAACTTTAGTGTCAATCTCCTGACTTTTACTGTAACCCTGAATATTGTTTCTATTCAAATAAAGTCAGAAGTCACATGACACCAGGTTATAATCCAATATGTGGAGGAATGTTTTTGGACTGGGGTGTACAAAGTTATGTATCACACAATACCAGAGTATAGTTCAACAAGTATAAGCTTTCGGAGTGCTGCTCCTTCATCAGGGAGTGAGTGGGTCAGGATCATAGGACACAAGAATTTATGGTAAAAGATCATAGTGTCATACAACTGATGCGATGTACTGAACAAACCTAGACTGCTGTAGTCTCTAATCACTTAGAATGGGGTTGCAGGTCTTGATTGATTGATTTGTAAATCCCAGAATTTCTTTCAAATCACATTCTCGAGATAACTTAAGGTTTTCTCAGTGTAAAAAAAAAGCGACATTTCAGCTCAGATAATGTCTGAGCTTAGAGTCTGTCCGTATCTTAACCTAGAGTCAGACTGGTTCTATTTCCAAAGTAGGGATTTATAAAATGTCACATGGGCTGATTGCCTACTGATTGTGAGCTTTTTGAACAAAATAGAATGTATCTGCAAATACAATTGTGCAAATGCAAATTCACCCCGTAGACTTATATCTGTGTGTGTGTGCTTGTGTGCTTCAAACGTAGCAGTCTTGCCAACGTTAGGGATATTTAAGAGGTCATTGGACAAACATATGGATGAAAGTGGAATATTGTACGATAGATAGGCCTCAGATTTGTTCCACAAGTCGGCACAACATTGAGGGCCAAAGGGCCTGTACTGCACTGTAATGTTCTATGAAAGCTTGTGATTTCAAATAAACCTGTTGGACTATAATCTGGTGTCTTGTGACTTCTGACTTTGTCCACTCCAGTCCAACACTGGCACCTCTATCTAAATAATCATCAGAGAGCGTGCATGGAGATGGAGGATGTTGGGGAGGTTTGGGTGGGGGAGTGGATTGTGAGGAAGATGAGGCTGTTTGACCGGGTGGGGCGTTTGGAGGTCGGAAATCACATAATGCAGCCTCCAGACGTGTATCCAACCATAGTCGGGAACCCTGCCGGACAGCTGTCATCGGTTTGGGTGACTTTTCCCTCTCACAAAGGTAGCTTTTACTGAACTGCGTGAGCCATTTGGACAACGAGAAGGAGGGACGGTTTCTATTTTAACCAATATGCTAATGTGCCAGATTGTCTGGGCTGCCCTCCGTCCTCAGCTTTCGCTCCTCTGTGATGTTGCTTGGTCCTCCTGAAGCTGCCCTCCAGTGGCCAAGTGTCATCCACCCACTGCAAGACCCAATCCTTCAGCGACAGCCAGTTGTCAGAAACGCTGTCTGGGCCGAAAGCACCTTTCCAAATAAGGGTTCCGAGCTCTCCAGAAATCCCCAAAAACTGAAGATTAATTTCCAGGACACTGCTGAGAGCAAAGAAAATCTGGGAGAGAGGAATCATTGAACATTCAAATGATACATGTCAGGTGTGGTTCAATGAGTACTACTCTTACCTGAGTCAGGAGTTCGAGGATTCAAGTCCCACCCCAGACTCTTGTAATTTGTTGATGGGATGGTGGCATTATGTTGCTTTTTTCCTAACTGTCCTTGAGAAGATGTTTGATATAACTGAGTGGCTTGTTGGGAAGTTAAGAGTCAGCCACATTGCTGTTGTTCTGGTGTCCTCTGTAGCCCAGATGATAAATATCCCCTTCTGAAGGGCACAAATGAGCCTTTTTACAGCAGCCAATTGCTTGGTCACCACCACATTAGCCTTTAATGGCAGATTTTCATTGAGTTCTAAAGGCACTGTCTACTGTGATAGGATTTGACCCCATGTCCCCGAAATGGTAACCTGGAGTTCTGGGTAAGTGACCTTACCACCATCTCCTCATTAAAGAACAAAACTCTCTTTAAAGCCTGACTGTTGGCATTTGGTGTAGGTGTGTCCACGATGCTGTTGGGGAGATAATTCCAGTATTTTGAGGGAATGGCGATATATTTCCAAGTCAGGATGGTGAGTGACACAGAGTGGAACTTGCAATGGATGGTGTTCCATGTATCTGCTACCCTTGTCCTTCTAGATGGAACTGGTTGTGGGTTTGGAAAGTGCTGTCTGACGAGATTTGATGAACTTGTCCATGGTACTGTGGGTAAGATGAATACAGATTGGGAAACTAATGATGGAATCTCCTGCTGGGCCACTCAAGCATCGCAGTTCCTGGAGGGGTTAGGGATGGGGTGGGGTGGGGGGGGGGCGGCGGGGGGAGGGCGGGGGGGGGGGGGGGTGGGGGGGGGGGGGGGGGGGGGGGGGGGGGGGAGTGTTGGTTTTGGTGTAAAGTATGAGGGCAAGCTGAAAAGGGTGGTCTCACTTCCACCACACTCCTCCCACCCTAAACGTCAGGGGCTTCCCTTTAAAAACAAAGAAGAGGTGGTTTGTTTGTCTCACAGGGTTAGGGATCTTTGAAGAGGTAGTGGAAACTGGGTCCTTGAATGTTTTAAAGATAGAAATTAATACATAATTGTTATACAAGTGAGAAATCGTTCCGAGGGCTCAGTGGGAAATGGGGATTTGGTTTAACAATCAGATTGGCCACAGTCTTATTGATGGTGAAGCAGGCTTGAGGGACTGAATGGCGCTGGAAAAGCACAGCAGGTCAGGGGGCAGGAAAATTGATGTTTCAGGCACTCCTGATGAAGGGCTCTTGTCCGAAATGTTGATTTTCCTGCTCCTCGGATGCTGCCTGACCTGCTGTGCTTTTCTAGCACCACAGTCTCGACTCTATCTCCAGCATCTGCAGTCCTCATTTTAGACTTGATGGGCTGAATATTCACATGTGCTCACAAACTGGGTGAATGCTCCATGTTGGATGCCACTCCTCAGCTGCATTGCACCTGCTGTCTACCAAGTGCACCACAGCAACTCCTGTAGTAGCAGCTCCCAAACTCACAGTCACCCCCAACGAGAAAGACAAATGCAGCAGGAGATACCACCTCCTGCACGTTCCCCTCCAGGTCATTCACCAGCTTGGCTTGGAAAGATATCAGCTATTTCTTCACTGCTGCTGGGTCAGGATTCTGGAACCCAGTCTGTCTACCTCTGGGTGTGCCACCATCAGATGAACTGCAATTGTCATAGAACGTAACTCACAGCATTTTCTCAGGGGCAGTTAAAGACGGGTGATAAACTCCAGTGACACCCACAGCCCATGAATATATTTTAATTTTAATCTGTTGCACCACATAATATTGGTGAGAGTTTCTATGAACAGGCTTCCCATAACAGATGTCTCACAGTACAAGAGCTAAATCTGTTTACTTTTCATAATAAGCAATTCTTCTGCTGTAATACAACACTGTGAAGGAGGGAGAGAGAGCACTCAATATTCAGCTTACTGAGTGCAGATAGTCTGATGAATGAGATGTGCCCGAGCCATCTGACCTTCTCCACGTAAACAGCTGACCATCGGCCCAGTGGTTGAAACATGCCACAGCAGGCTATTCGCATGGTCCCCCAGTCATTCCCATTGGCTCAGTATTTCTCCCTTTCGGAGAGTCAGGCTCCTTGGGAATCGGAGCTGGGAATGTATTGCTGTTCTACCATTTTCACCTGAAGCCATTGGTTCACACTGGACTGTTTCCCCTTTCACTGCTTTACTCAAATGGTCTTTTTTTCATCTGTAATCCCTGACATGGAAGTATTAGTCAAGTCTTTCCCTTATTGGCTTCTTCCATTAACTCGGCTTCTGTCTCCACAGATGCTGACAGACTTACTGAGTTTCTCCAGCAGTTTCTGTTTTTGTGCCAGATTTCTAGAATCTGCAGTATTTCACTTTTATTTGCATGTTTAGTTTACAGCCACTTCTCCTCCAGTTATGCCGATCTTGAAGAAGATCTGCTCTTCTCCCCAACAGAGGCCTGAACGAAGATCAGAACGTTAACTCTGTTTCTCTTTCTACAGATGCTGCCAGACCTGCTGAATTTCTCCAGCAATCTCTGTTTGTATTTCTCAATTCTCTTTATGTGGCTCGGTATACATTTGTCACTTGGTAATGCTCTTGTGAGCTTTACTGCTCTAATGGTGTCATATAAATGCAAAATGTTGTTGTTGCACCTAATGAGGTAAGGACATAATGCTGAGCTGGATGAGGAATCGATAGGCTCCTGATGAGCACTCCTGCCATAATCAAACATTGCATTAATAGTGGTCCCATCATATGAACAAGTTATTGGTGTTCAGATGGCTACCATGAGGATGGTCTGTGGTCTTTCTTCCTTATTAACCAAGTAACTTTGCAGCCAATTTCACAGAACTACACTGGTTCCCACCTGTTTCAGATGAGTGGGATCTGCATGTTAATTACTTTGCCATTTCCAAACATGTTTCCTTCTAATTACGGATGTTCATAGTCCTGTTGGCAGCTGTAACTGTTGTGCTGTGATGCCCAGTTTTTGTTATATTCCAGGGTTTGCTTTTGGAAAGCCTAATTAACAGTTATTTTTCCTTTCTCTCTCTCCCAGCGTGTTTGTACTGGGATGGCAAAGACTACACACCCTATGTGTAAGAGTCCCTCCTCCACACTTAACAAGCACAGGAGCATCAACATCATTGACTGGAGTGATCTCTTAGATAATGCAGTTGGAAACTAAACCCCTGGAGATATTCATGAGGGAGTTAGATGCAGGGATGGGAGTAAGGTTACAAACCCTTCAGGATTTACGGTAATTGGCAAAAAGATCCAAGGAGGTGGGGGAGATGAGTAAAACATTTTTTTAGACAGTTGACTTGTTATGATCTGGAATGCACTTCCTGAAAGCTCAGTGGACTAGTAACTTTCAAAAGGGAATTGGATGAATATTGAAGGAGAAACATTTCAGGGGCTGTGGGGGAAGGCTGGGAAATGGGACTAATGGAATAACACTTTCTCATGTTTCCTACATTTCAATGGGCTGAATGGTCTGTGTGTATCATTCCCTATTTTATGATGGTCCTGGCCTAAAGGAATTAAGGATTAATCTCCAGGACAAAATAACATAAGAACCAAGAGCAGGAGTAGGCCATTCAACCCTTCGTGCCCAATCCATCATTTAATACGATCAAGGACAATCTCATCTTGGCCTCCCCTCCACTATTCTGCCCACTCTCCATTACTCTTCACCCCACTACCCATCAAAAATCTGTCTGGACTCCCCCTAAATTTACTCAACGTCCCAGCAACCACTGCACTCTGGGGAATTGAAATCACAGATTCCTGACCCTTTGAGAGACATAATTTCTCCTCATCTCTGTGTTAAAGCTGCTACCCTCTATTCTAAAACTGTGACCTCTTGTTCTAGACTGTCCCACATGAGGCAAAATCCTCTCTCTAGATTAGAGTGGTGCTGGAAAAGCACAGCGGGTCAGGCAGCGTCCAAGGAGCAGGAAAAGCCCTTTTGCCCGAAATGTCGATTTTCCTGCTCCTCGGATGCTGCCTGACCTGCTGCGCTTTTCCAGCACCACTCTAATGTAGACTCTGATCTCCAGCATCTGCAGTCCTCACTTTTGCCTAAAATCCTCTCTCTGTCTGCTTTGTCAATCCTCTTCAGCATCTTATGTATCTCATTTACATCACCTCACATCTCACTAAACTCCTAGGTCTAAACTGCTCCATTTCTCTTCATAAGACTAGCCCCTCATCTGTGAAATCAATCTAGTGAACCCTCCACTGCAGCTCATCATGTAAAGGACCAAAACAGATGGGGCGAAACCCTCCAGGAATATTTCCAAGCAGAGTTGGCCTCTCGAGATGGGGAAGCTGTGTGTCTCCCTGGAATAACTGAGATGAGGAGAAATGATTTCTCTCAGAGGGTCGTGAATCTGTGCAACTCACTGCCCCAGAATGTAGTGGAGGCAGAGTCAAATCAACAGATTCAAGAAGGAAAGAGTTATGTTTCTGATGAAAAGCAGCATAAAGGGGACAGGCGGGAGAGTTGAGTTGAGACTCTAGCAGGGTCTCAGCCATGCTAGACCATGAGTAGGGTAATGGAGGGTGGGCAGAATAGTGGAGGTGAGGCCAAGATATGATCAGCTATGATCATGTTAAATGGCAGAGCGGGCTGGAAAATCTGAATTGCCTACTCCCGCTCCTAATTCCTATGTCCCAAACAATGAGTTCAAAGAATGGGGTTAGCCTTCCCAGACTCAACATATTCCTGTGAGAGAAAAAGACTGCCCTGTTATTCCTCAATTTATTTAGACACGGTCTAAGGGTTCAGTCTCTGGTCTAGAATGGGGTAGACAATCTCAGCTGGGATACAACTACCACTGGGCTCAGTAACGTATAGTGAAGGAGCAAACTCACCAGGACGTGTAGCACATGGAGGTTGGCCAATGATGGCAAAAGCCTGTGTGTCTTGGTGAAGGCAATCATCAAATTCAGTTGTGACTACCAACCTCCACCCCCCCATCCCCCCTTCCCCATCCCACCCCCCCACCCCGCCTCCAGCCAACACCACACATTCACAGCCAAAACTCTCACGGAGCGGCCTATATACCGGGGTTGGCGGTTTTGTAATTTGTCAGAATGAGCTAAGGCCCTGACTGGTGCTATCCGAATGCAGATTCCCTATTCTCTCCATGTGGTGCTTCCTAAGCTAACATTTGCAGTCTGTCACTCTGACAGCATGGACTCACAGAAAGGAGACACACAGCAGAGAATCGTAGAGATCCACACCTGAGGAAAGGGCCCCTTCGGCCCACTGAGTGTGTGCTAGCCAAAAACAAACACCTAACGTTCAAATCCTGTTTCCCAGCACACACCGGCAACATGCCAATTCCCATACTCCAATAGTAGGATTGTACACCGCTCCACCCTGAGATCTCAATCCATTCAGTTCCTGTAGCAAAGGCTGGTTTAACACTACTGCCTGCAGATGATGAGGGCAAACACATGGGAAAACAGTTGGCTCCAATTCCCGGCTGAATATCCAGCTGTGCTTGACTCCGGAAGGTCAGGGAAAGCTCATGGGACCAAACTCCAGCAAGTATCATCAGGGGAGAATAGAAAAGTCAATGCAATAACATGCTGGCAGTGTCAGGAGGGACCGGTCTGGTGTCTGTGTTTCAGATCTCAGCTGACAACACCGTGATTTCAATAAAAGGAAGGAGACACATAGTGAGAATTGGATGTACTTTGATGTATTTGACTGAGGAAGGGAACAGAAAGTTCTTCAGCAAATGTGAATGAACATGTTAAAAGCAATTATCACATTGACTACTGGTGTCAGGCTGTGACTCCAGCAGTTGCAGTTATAGGTGTGGAGTGGGTGGTGTTCCTGAGCAACATCAAATGAGCTGCCGACAGAGGAGGTGAAGTGGGGGGCAGGGAGGCGCTGGAACAGAAAATGGAAGCCTCTTCTTTAAACGGCACGCATTTATATAGCACCGTTTGCAACTCAAAGCTCTTTACAGCCAATGAAATATGTTTCACTGTGCAGGTGCGGTTCTAACATTGGAAGCACAACTGCCATTTTTTCACATAGTAAGATCCCAATAATTATCCCAATATGATAATACAGCCATAGAGTCATAGAGATGTACAGCAGGGAAACAGACCCTTCAGTCCAACTTGTGGACCAAATATCCTAAATTAATCTAGTCCCATTTGCCAGTATTTGGAAGTTCAGGGAGCTAGGGTGGAAGCTTAGTGCTAGAACAAACAGAATGGTTATCTCTGTTTCATTGACCATGCCATGTGCTAGAGAGATGAGGAATAGGGAGAGAGAGGAGTTGAACACGTGGCTACAGGGTTAGTGCAGGAGGGAGAGTTTTGGATATCTGGATAATTGGGGCTCTTTCTTGGGTAGACAGGACCTCTACAAACAGGATGGTCTACACCCGAACCAGAGGGGTACCAATATCCTGGCGGGGGTGGTGTGGGATGTTTGCTAATGCTGTTCGGGAGGGTTTAATGTAATTCAGCAGGGGGATGGGAACCTGAATTGTAGTTCCAGTGTCCAGGAGGTTGAGAGTAGTGAGGTCAGAAATATGGTTTCAAGGTCGCAAGAGTTCACCGGCAAGGAGAAAGGTGATTTGAAGTGTGTCAACAGCAGCGCCAGGAGCATCCGGAACAAGGTGGGTGAACTTGCAGCATGGGTTGGTACCTGGGACTTTGGTGTTGTGGCCATTTTGGAGACATGGATAAAGCAGGGACAGGAATGGTTTTTGCAGATTCTGGGGTTAAAATGTTTCAGTAAGAATAAGGAAGGCGGTAAAAGAGGGGGAGGTGTGGCATTGTTAGTCAAGGACAGTATTACAGTGGCAGAATGGAGTTTTGAGGACTTGTCTACTGAGATAGTATGGGCTGAGTTAGAAACAGGAAAGGAGAAGTCACCTTGTTGGGAGTTTTCTATAGGCCTCCGAATAGTTCCAGGGATGTAGAGGAAAGCATAGCAAAGATAATTCTGGATAGGAGTGAGAGAGACAGGGTAGTTGTTCTGGGGGCTTTAACTTTCCAGATATTGACTGGAAATACGATAGTTCGAATACTTCAGATGCATCAGTTTTTGTCCAATGTGTGCAGGATGGTTTCCTAACACAGTATGTAAACAGGCCAACATGAGGCGAGGCCATATTGAATTTGGTACTGGGTAATGAACCCGGTCAGGTGTTAGATTTGCAGGTAGGTGAGCACAATTCGATTATGTTTACTTCTGCGATGGAAAAGGACAGGTATATAATGCAGGGCAAGAGTTGTAGCTGAGGGAAAGGCAATTATGATGCGATAAGGCAAACGTTTGGGAGCATAGGATGGGGAAGGAGACTGCAGGGATGGGCACAATTGAAATTGGAGCTTATTCAAGGAACAGCTACAGCATGTCCTTGATAAGTAAGTACCTGTCAGGCAGGGAGGAAGTGGTCGAGCGAGGGAGCTGTAGTTTACTGAAGAGGTTCTAAATGTATATCAGGAGTAAAAGAATGAATAGGGTAAGATTAGGGCCAATCAAGGATGGTAGTGGAAAGCTGTGCGTGGAGTCAGAGGAGATGGGGAAGCACTAAATGAATACTTTTCATCAGTATTAACACTGGAAAAAGACAATGTTGTTGAGAAGAATACTGAGATACAGGCTGCTAGACTAGATGGGATTGAAGTTTGCTAGGAGATGTTAGCAATTCTGGAAAGTATGAAAATAGGTAAGTCCCCTGGGGCAGATGGCATTTATCCTAGTACTCTCTAGAAGCCAGGGAGGAAATTGTAGACCCTTTGGCTTTGATTTTTATGTTGTCATTGTCTACAGCAATAGTGCCAGAAGACTGGAGGATAGCAAATGTTGTCCCCTTGTTCAAGAAGGGGAGTAGAGACCAGTGAGCCTTATTTCAATTGTGGGTAAAGTGTTAGAAAAGGCTATAAGAGATAGGATTTATAATCATCTAGAGAGGAATAAGTTGATTAGGGATAGTCAACATGATTTTGTGAAGGGTAGGTTGTGCCTCACAAACCTTATTGAGTTCTTTGAGATGGTGACCAAACAGGTGGATGTGGGTAAAGCAGTTAATGTAGTGTATATGGATTTCAGTAAGGCATTTGATAAGGTTCCCCATGGTAGGCTGAAAATACGGAGGCATGGGATTGAGGGTGATTTTAAGATTTGGCTAGCTGAAGGAAGACATAAGGTGGTGGTTGATGGGAAATGTTCATCCTGGAGTTCAGTTACTAGTGGTGTACCGCAAGGATCTGTTTTGGGGCCACTGCTGTTTGTAATTTTTATAAATGACCTGGATGAGGGTGTAGAAGGATGGGTTAGTAAATTTGCGGATGACACTAAGGTCGGTGGAGTTGTGGATATAGAACATAGAACATAGAACATAGAAGAATACAGCGCAGTACAGGCCCTTCGGCCCTCGATGTTGCGCCGATCCAAGCCCACCTAACCTACACTAGCCCACTATCCTCCAT